>NW_005803556.1:16767-22166 GCF_000240725.1 Microchloropsis gaditana
GTTCCTCCATCCTTCGCGCTTCCGCTTCCCGCTGAGCCTGGCCCATACGACGGAGCTCGTCCAGGACATGCGCGTTGATCCCACCGCCCTCCCTCTCCCCCGCGCCGTGCCCCGGTCCTCTCCCGCCCCCGCCGGGCCGCTGCCGTCGGGATGCTTCCCGTTCTTTGGCCTCCCTGGCTTCGAGATCCCCTTTGAACCGCTTTCGCTGCGCGTCCATCTCCTTGAAACGTTGCGTATGCCGTTGTTCCCGGGCTGCTTCCCGATGTTTCTTTTCCGACAACCGTCTTCGTTTTCCCTCGTCGGAAAGGAAGCTCTTCGCCTTTGTCACCAGCATGAATCGGTCGGCAGCCTTTGGATCCCCACGGTTTTTGTCCGGGTGGTACTTGAGGGCAAGCTTCTTGTAAGCTGCGAGTGGGACGGGGGAAGAAGGGGAGGGCAGCGAGCGCTATGAGGGAATGGCATGTGAGACTAGAGCAGCGAAAGCGCGACAATTCTTATAGCCCATGCCAAGGTGTATATGTGTAAAGTGGGAAAAAAAGGCACGGGCAAACTGTGAGCGGGAACTCAAACAGCGAAGCTGCCCCCCCACGGTGCAGCGAAAAAGCTGAGGGCGAGACAGGTCGCGTCTTCTTTCCACGACAAAGCCAGGTACAAGGCTCCTCCCCCCAAAGAAAAAGGAATGTGCGGATCGGCCAGGATGTGAATTTGTAGAGACTTTATCAGTTGACTGGGCCCGCGTACGCCACGTACCGTCCTTGACTTCCTCTGCTGTAGCATCCCACGATAACCCCATGACCTCAAACCAGTCCTCCCGCTTCTCATCGTCCTCATCTTTAGCACCAGCCATAGCGCCTTCCTCCCTTGAAGATGTAAGAAAGCAAAAGAAAGTTAGACATGGAAAGCAGAGTCTAACGGCGTGAGATGTACGGTTTCATGCCTGCGTCTGTCTGAAAAATATATGAGGCCCCCTCTCTGTCACTCCATAGACAACAAAGGCAGTGGCAGCCGCACAAAGTGAGGGTCTACCTGACCTTTCAATATAGGACGTCCAACGTCGTCCAACACTCAGCCCTGGATGCGTTGCTCCACCAAAGATCAAGGGGCGGGGCTGGTTGGGGAATTTTTCCGGGGCGAGGGACCAGTGAAGGAGGGCACCCTTTCCAAACACCACTGTCACAATAAGACTCGCACGGGCACAGACTTAGGTGACTGCGATGCAACATGACAATTTCATTGCGATTGAAACATGACCTCGATTCGGCTGCGTGTTTCGACGCACACCTGATGCCGAGAGAGGCCGCAACTAGATCAAAGGCTCCCTGCCAGGAGGTTGGTGAAATTGATTCCCATGTTATTTTGGCAACGCCACAATAAGCTTTTGCGCCTTGTTAAGACCTTAACTGCGTGGTGGTGTTTCAAATCTCCTAGTTCGCGCTTGGATATTAGATTCAACATCCTTTAAAACTGTTAAGTAAACTTATTTGCAGCTTCACGATGTCTTACTCCAAAACTCACGTGAGCAACGAAGCCCAAAGAGGGGAAACTCTGAAGACGCCTGGGTTAGAAATCCAGTGGGCGCCATTCTGCTTTCTGTCACGCCTTTATAATTGCGTTGCGCTGTTCGACACATTGACTACCTATTATTCCTTTCAAAACTTCCCACATAAAAGAAATATCTCTTGCTAGGTTTCGGGCAAACCCTGGAATGCAGTATCTTGAGCGGGCACTCCCACGAGCATGTCTTGCACAAATTTCATGCTGAGTACATACAGTACATACATGCATTCCTCTTGACCCGCTCCCGACGGCTACATCGCTCCCTTTCGCTTACGATACTGTAATAATACCTAAAGGCACGGCACAGAGAATACCGAGATGGCGAAATCTTGCCTCCTCGTCCCGTTAGTCAATTCACCTACCCACGCATCCTTCACGGAATTAAAAAACATTGCGAAGCTTTTGCAGGACTTATACGGTCCTGGATTTCAATTTAAGTGATGTGTCCATGAAATTGATTTTCCTGAAAGGTCACGTGCGTTGTTATGTCATGCGCATGCCCCATTTTTTTTTTGGAAAAGTGGTTCGGAATAACGTAAGGCAACATCATTAAATGAAACATTCTATCGTTGCCTTTGTAAGCATACATATGAGAGGGGCAATTGTCACATTAATCGAAATAATAATGATGCCAATGCGGCCGTGACAAACGTGGAACAATCGGTTTCGTGAAATTTTTTTAAATGACTATTGAAACATTCATGGCGGATAGGAAGCTTTGAATCTTCGTGTCTTCAACTGATTTCGTAGAGACTGCCATCCAAGTGGGGCTTGGGAGGCGGCGGGAGGGGAAAGGGGCCGTGATGCGGACGGTGACACAGGAAGTCGGCGCTTTCCAAACCTCATCTTTGTCGCATTGCAAGACAATTGGACATCTGGGTAGACCATCATGGTTGACAGATGTAAACAAATTGTATGTTATAGATAGCTACATCATAAATCTTCCGAGGACAAAAAGACGAGTACAATTTCATAGGATGGGAGCGGTTCGGCAGTTACATTGCCTCTAGTTTTTTAAAACTTTGAAATTCAACGGACTTCCTAACCATTTCTTGAGGGCGCTTTGTGGTTTCGACAATACTTCCTCGGCGGCAATCGCAAGCCGGGTGTATAGGCTTTGACCCGACACTACCATGACGTAGGTAGGTAAGTTGCCTTCACACTGTCAGCGAATGGGACTCGAGTGGATCTTTTACTTGACGGGTACTCGCTGGGCGCGACCGCCGAGCACGAACCGATCGTGATCAAAGATCATAGAAATGGCTTCCAGAGGGTTTTTGAGAGATGGTCATATCTGCGTATGCAAAGGTAATGCGTACCAAGAATACTTGGGGCGGTTTGGGAAGACAAGATAATGACGTGAAACAGACTAGGATAGCGTTCGTTGATCTTGCTCCTGTTATGAATTCTAAGCACTATCATTCGTGTATCGTCTGGCCATGTCAATAATCGTTCCCGAACATAATTCAGCGCTTTGCAGACTGTGGTAATTCAATCATGAAAACGGCTTTCTTTGGGTTGCCAGCAGCCGCTTTGTTGTTTTTGGGGACGATGCCCCAAGCCTTCTCCGCCTTCGTCAGCTCTGACGTCTATGCCAATAATGACCTCACTGGGGACGAGCGAGTCTGTAAAAACAGGCAATTTAAGAATTTTTTGAAGTGTGCTCATGCTGAAAAGGGCAATGCGAGTACATGGCCCGATCTTTCTTCTTGTCAATCCCTCTTAGGGGATTGTCGTGGCTGGGCCTATGATGGAGTCAACGATGGAGCCATCACAGGAAATACGGAGGCGTACCTAGGGATCGCTGGCATTTCCAAGAACGCCAGGTACTTCGGGTATTATGCATACGGTAACGCGGACCCGAAGAAATGTAAGTACCCCCGTCATCTAGTATTCTCCTCGTCTTATAGCTCACCGCACCTGACGAGCTCGAGCATGCCCTATATCCATGCCAGACGTGCCGTTTGATTGCAACTATGTCTCCAGGCTCTACAAAAAGGTACGTGCAGAGAGTGTTCCACCGTTTACGCGTGTGGGCTGGCTTTCTGGTCTGCATCCTTCCTACTCTTCTACACGTAGATGTTTCGACATCAAGCTGCAGCATTGTCTTCTCACATATTATGACGTGATTGCTATCTGTGCAAATGGCTACACTCAGGTCGGACGCTGTGTACTGGGTCAATCGACCGTGGTGGGTACCATTGACTTTACTGACTTGGTGACTGACTGTGTGGAGATCACCTTATCCCGAGCCGAGGCCGCGTTTGTCTTCTCTCAGACCAACTTTGCCTTTGGTATGCCGGTGCCTGTCGGCGTGGTGAAGTACTTTTATATGGTTCCCTTCTTGAGGTTGAGTGACGACATAAATTACGAGAATTGCCCCATTTTGGAGGGCCATTTTAAGAAGGGCTCCCCCATCGTGCGCGCATCGAAGGGCGGTGCGGTTCCGACGGCGTAGTTGCTGCGTGTCGTTACCCCTCCCAGCGTGCACTTCCAGTTTGTCCGTCCCATATGCATGGGCCATGGTCTCTGGTATTAGCTGCAGGTATTCAGCTGTTTGCGCTGTAGTAAATTGTGCTTCTTGGATGACGGGCGGACCGAATGTGAAATTTAGTTGCTAGTCAGGGGGTTATTGTATGTGCGAGTTTTCAGTGAACGTCTTTCCAAGAAGCTTTGAGATGACTGGAGTGCCATTATTTTTGATCTCTTTGCACCAAGAAGCAGGTGGGATCTGGTGTGCTGTAGAGAGATGTGAAAGAAGCGAAAAATAGAGAGCCAACAACGAAGCTACAATTAAATTAGATCCATCCAACCGGTCGGCCACGCCCCGAGCGCACAAGGCGAGGGAGTCTCACCTCCGCCACGCAGGGGCAACAAGACCTGATCCGTTACTTTTTTATGTCTCCGTCATCCTTTCTTTTTTCCTGTCCATACTTGGTCCACTTCATTCCCCTGCTCCGTGTCACTTATTCCCCAGTGCCGACCCCCCTCCGTGCTCAAAACGCGTCTTGATACAGCACCACCTTCCCATCCGCCCCTCCCGAGAACACCCAAGGCTGGGTTGGATGGAACGCCAGCGCCATCACGCCCACCTCACCCACCACCGCGTGGCCCCGCAAGATCTTCACCGGCACGACCAAGGGGTTTTGCATCAGATCATCGTACACGGTGGCGTGAAAGACGTGCACGGTCCCGTCGTCCGCCCCCGAGGCCATGAGCGGGTAGGACCGGTGGAAGGCTACCGCCCGCACGGCCTTGGAATGGTATTTGAGGGTCTTGTAGGGGAGAGAGGAGAGGTCCAGGTCGAACCAGACGACGCGCCGGTCGTAGGAAGAGACCAAGACGTGGTCGCCAGTCGGGTGGATGTCAAGCGAGCTGATCCACTTACACCCCGACAGCAGCTTCTTCATCAGGACCTGTTTGACCAGATGGTAGACTCGGACGTGCGTCTGGGTGGCGAGGAAGAAGAAGGGTTTGTGGGGATGGAAGGCGACGGCTTGGACCTGCCCGTGGGTCTTTTTGAAGGGGCATTGCGTCTTCCCCCTGCTGATTTGGTGGATCATCACCGCCTTGCCGCCCGCTGTCGGCACTAAACTCGCCAGGTAGTCCCCTTTCCCGTGCCATCGGACGTCGGTCACGCTACCGCCACCTTCCATGCCTAAAACCAGTCCGTCGCCCCCTTCCCCCCCCCCCTGGCCCTCCGCCCCGGCCTGGTAGGCTTGCCACACCACCCCTGTGCCCGCCTTGCCCCCTCGACTCCCCTCCAAGCCTGAGGAGAGTAAGGCCTCCGTCATTGCTTCTTCTTCCTCCCCTCCCGTCCGCGTCCGCAGGATGAACACCCC
>NW_005803556.1:22176-25105 GCF_000240725.1 Microchloropsis gaditana
AGGGACTGTGATGGATTTAACCTCAAACCCTTCCAAGAACGTATTAATATCAGATTCCACCGCTGCGTAAGGCAGGCCTGTGCGAATAAGTAGACAGAAGCCGGGAGATTAGGGGAAGGGAAGGAGTCAGCAGAACGAGGGGGTTGAAGAGCTCAGAGTGGGGGGGGAGGGTGGAGATCATAGGTAGTGACAATCTTGAAGCAGAAACAAGTTCTCGTCATCCGCGCCGGTCGGCTTGCTGTGTGTTTTTTTTTCATGTCCCCCGCTTCCCATTCGCTCTCTCCTCTTCTTCGTGTCAGAGCTCACCTTCCAGAAGCACCCAAGGTCCTGCGGGCTTAGGGGACAGAGGGCGGCGTGCATTACCACGCGGGGGTGGCTCCTGTTGTGCTTGAGGTTGCGGTTCCTGTGGTTCCACCAGAGAAGGCGCCTCGTCGATGGAGGACGCGAAACGAGCTATTGGGTTCTTGGTTGAGGAAGAGATGGCGCGTGGGGAGGGCGCGGCAGGAAGGAGGAAGGCAGTGGCACAAGACACCAGGAGAAGGAGGAGCCCCATATGGCCAGACCCATGCCACATGATGCTGTCTTCGCAGAGCGCTACCTGCGCGCGCAAGCACAAGAATGTGCAAGAATACGCACGTGCGTGTGGATGTTGACGAGGGATGTTGAGAATAGTCTCGTCGTGTACGGGGGGAAAAGGTGGAGTATCCAAGCGGCCTGCCCCTCCCTGACCCTGCCTTGGTAAAGAGGGGGTTTCCTCACCACACACGCCGAAATCCCGCAATCCAAGGGAATACTTCACAACTATTAGGAATATGGGAACTGATGGTGGCGCTCGACACCATTTGTATGGTTGCTCCACTTGAATTTTCGACGCGTCGTCCCAGAGGGGCCGAACACGAGAAAAGACTGCTTCAAGTACTGACCTCCCGCCTCGACACACCTTATTCGTCTGCGTTCCGTCTCTCACATTTGCCGAGGTTTCTCGACAGCTTTCCATGTGGATGACCTTTTGGGTGTGCCCTGTCTCTATGTCATAGCTTGGAGGCCACGCTGGTCGGACAGCTGGGCTAGATTGTGACGGCGGAAACATTTCTCACCACACCACGTTTTACCCACCGGTGCCTAATTCCTCCTTCCTTGGAAATGTGGCATGCCGCGTACACACCCTTCAAGAGTCAAAACGCACGATGGTTGCGTCCCCACCCTCAATGGCTACCACTTCCGATGACGGTACTTCAGCAAAGGAAATGCCGTCGCTTGTTGTGGGAGATCAAATAGCGGCGGGCACGGGGGGGATTAATCAGGCCTTGGCTGAGGGGAGGGGATGGTCCGATGAGGATGTGTTGGCTTACGCTAAAACCATTGGAGACAACCATCCTATGTTTGCAGAGACTCTAGAGGTACGTAGATGACGAATTACTGGGTGGATGGCCGGGTATATTCGCGGCAGCATGCAGGGAATAGGAGGATGAGTGGGTGGGAAGTGCAGCAGCACTCGGGCCTCTGAGCGTCCTCAAAATGGCCGATGTCTGCTTACAGGCATAGGAGTCCACACAGAAAGTTCTTCTATATGAGCCTTGATTTTCTGTGTCAATAACAATACGCACGTACTGTCTCCTTCTCCCCTTTCTTAGGAAATGGACCCTGCCATGGTCGACGCCATCCAAGCCATCAAGTTGGGCGGGAAGAACGCGAAACAGCTGGCTCTGCAGGCGAAAAGTAATGCACGGGGATGGGCATGAAGGGTGGAAAAGGAGGACTCGATGGGATGGCGATGGTGGGGCGGTGGAGTATATGGTCTTGCGGACATTGCTGAGAAGAGGTCTCATCACGTCACTTGACACCCTCCCTCCCTCCCTTCCTCCCTCCCTCCCTTCTTTTCTGTCCTCCTGGCTCTTCCCCCCCCCCTATTTCGTTCGAGCAGGTCACGGAAACGAACTCTTCGGATGGGGCAAAAAGAACCCCGCGCAATACAGTAATTGCCTGCCCTCGTACGACGAAGCGGAGAAGTACGCCCTCGCCGTGCCCCTCCTACCAGAGCCGTCGCAGGCGTCGGGAGGGGAGGAAACACCCGCCCATAACGCCAGACACGGTCAAGAGGAGGAAGAGGACTGCCTCTCCAAAGCGGAGCAGGCCGTGCTCCTATCCCAGATCTACGCCAACCGGGCCATGGCCCATCTCATGTTGAAGTACGTACGGATCGGATCGGTCCTCCCCCCCTCCTGGCCCGGACGGACCCGCTCGAAGCTTGCGCCCAGCCTCTTTCCTTCCTCCCTCCCTCTCTCCCTCCCTCCTTCATCTTCCTCAGGAACTACCGGTCCTGCCAACAGGATTGCACCCGAGCCCTTGCCCGCCTCCCTTCCAACGTGAAGGCCCACTACCGGCTTGCGCGGGCCTGTTTTGCCCTAGGACAATACCCGGAGGCGATCAAAGCGTGCATGGCCGGTCTGGACCAGTGCCCTGCCTCCCGCCCTCCTTCCCGCACGGAGGGAGGGAAAGAGGGGGCGGAGGAGACGGGACAAAATCCTTCGACCGCCTCCCCCCCCTCCCCTCCTCCCTCCCTTCCTCCCGCCCTCTCTGGTCCACCCGAGGACCCGAACCGCGCCCTCCTCCTTGCCCTTCGCGGGCAAGCCGTCCGACGCCTGAAGCTTCGGTTGAACGATCAGAAAAAGCGGGCCCTGGCGCAGGCAGAAAGGAGGGCGGGACGGAGGAAGGCGTTGCGGGCGGCCTGGACCATGTGCCAGGCGCGAGGGGTCCGGATCGGTCGACCTCCATGGTGCGAGGAGGCCCAGGGTGGGGGCGAGGCGCGGAGGCGGGCAGAGGCCTTGCCATGGGAGGAGGCAGGGGCGGGAGGGCCTCAGGTTGGGGTGTGGTCCTTGCTGTTGCTCTACCCCGAGTATGCGACCAGCGACTTCGTGGCGGCGGTGGA
>NW_005803556.1:26345-27325 GCF_000240725.1 Microchloropsis gaditana
GCGGGTACGGTCAAGGTTGGATGATTGAGTATCAATGGGAGGCATATATGTTGTTATAGAGACAGCCAAGAACAACGGATGGTCTCAACTTCTACATAAGCCACTACACATGCCGCTCGGAAAGACTTACAAAGGCTTTTTGCCCCGTTGATCACCACGTGTTGCTCGCACCCCTTTGCCCGCTTGACAACCCTGTTTCATGTGCCACAGGTACCCGTGTTGAGCCGCAAGAGGTATGGCAGACGGGGGATGGACAACGGTTACTGCCAAACCCAAAAAGAAACCTGCGACGGGAGGGGCGAGGCCTGCGGGTGTCACCCAACCGTGGCAGACCCGGTCCACTGCGTCCTCGGCATCGACATACACGGGAGGAGGCGCCGCGTCTTCGGCCAAAAAATGTACGTGGGAGCGTGCTCGGACTTGGGAGGTGGAGAGGCTGGTTTTGAGCCTCGACGGGTTTAGAAGGGGCAGGAGGAAGGAGGAAAGGACAGCAGGAGGAGTTACTCGTACGACGCCGTGTATGCTTTATTTTTGAGCCTGCCGCGGCGACCATGAGAGGAAGTAGGATGGAAGGAGCACGTTGGGCCTCAGATAATTGTTGTCCTGTGGGAGACACTTCCGGTGGCGATGGCCCCTGCCTCCTCCTCTCTCCCTCCCCCGCAATCATCCTTGGGACATCGACGTTGCTCATCCTTGTCTTCCCTTCTTTTCGGTTCCCGACCCGACCTGCTCAGACGCGGCCGGAGAGAACAAGAGCGCGCACACCAATACGGGGGCAAATTTGAGGAAATTGGAAGAGGAGACTGAGGACTTCCACGGTACGTTTGCCGGGGGGGGGAGTGCAGGGATAAAGGAGGAAGTAGGGGAGATAAGGAAGGATGGAGCGAAGATGTAGGGAAGACAACAACCCAGGAGCCTTTGGGGCCGACACCAGGACTTGCACCTTGCCTTCTGAGAGACCTACCCCTCCCTCCCTCCCT
>NW_005803555.1:0-522 GCF_000240725.1 Microchloropsis gaditana
AAAATGCTTTACACTAGCATGCTTCCCGAACATTTTATAGTAGGGCGTTTCATCTGCACCTAGAGTAGAATTCCTCGATCTGTTCCAAATACATGTTGCAGTATTTAACGCTTCAGCCCAAAAACGTTTTCCCAGTCCGGCCTGTATACGAAGACTCCGCGCCATCTTGGATAATATGTGCCATGATTTTTCAGCAACACCATTATCTTGCGGTCCATAAGGCATGCTAAAATCTTGTCTAATACCGTTGTTTTTGCAGAAATTCTTGAAATTTATGCCAGTATATTCACCTCCATTATCAGATCTCAATCCAATCAAAGTCTTCACTTTACAATCACGGTGTAATACATTCATATCTTGAATGTATCGTTTCAAGCACTCTAAGGATTCCGACTTGTGTTTCATTGGATATACCACCCTCCATCGGGTATAATCATCCGTAGATTCAATTGCATATCGTGCGCCCCCAAGTGATTCTACTTCGACTGGTCCAAGTACATCAGTGTGAACTAGTTCGAGAGG
>NW_005803555.1:4370-4712 GCF_000240725.1 Microchloropsis gaditana
TGCGCAGAAGTCCCTGGTACGACATTTGTGTGAAGTGCAAAGAGAGTGAGTAATCTTCGTCAGTAGATGTCGGATAGCGCACTTCAGGTGTGTGTTAAAAATGTCGTGTTGGGCTATAAGTGGGTGATTGATGTTTCTCGATGTGTAGGCAGTATAAACATATACGATGCTACGTCGGAGCGGTTAGGGTCAGGGGTTTGTAGGTAGTAGGTTGTAGTAGTAGAAGTAGTATGTTATTCCTGTGTACATAACAAGGCCAGGATCTGATCGGTCCCCAAAACTCCATGGGGACACGAAACTCACAACTTGGGCTTGGAGGGGCGGAACATCGTCAGGCGTGGC
>NW_005803555.1:4722-5452 GCF_000240725.1 Microchloropsis gaditana
GTACTCTTTCCTTCACGGACAACGATTTTTCCACCAGCCTTATCTATTTTACCCATAGATAATAAATCGCGACTCAGATGTGGCACCACAATAACATCCTAACCCTAACCCTAACCCTAACCCTAACGGATGACCAATGCTTAGCAGTGAGCGTCAGTGGATACTGCAACTGGTGCGGTAAATACGGGCATGAAGAAATTGAATGCCTCGTAAAGAAAAATGGTGGAGGCCGAGCGGGACCTCCTAATAATGAAAACAAATTGGGCCGGTATGAGCGTGTACCTGGCAACCCCTGATGCGTCTAGGAATTTTTTGACGCGAGTATAGAAATGACATGACTATGGGAAGAATGGATCGGCAGTAAGAGGTAGTGAGCCATTATGAAGGATTATACCGTTACAGCCGTTTTACAATCTGTCCTACAAAGTGTAAAACGGCTTGCTGTTGATAACCCTGGGTATTTACTTTTCAATGGCTTTTTAATTTGTTTATTCCCATTAGGTTCGCATTTGGCTATAGGCCCTAGCGGATTAACCTTATAAGCGAAATCAACGCATTGAATGAACAAAGGCACTGCTTGACATCCTATCTCTAGTGCAATTGGATTTGCAGAGATAGAGGACTGTTATATTTTGTCGACGTCATCATGGACGGGCTCTTGTCGACGCGGAAAATGGCGCCTGTGGTAGCTCTCGCGGTTGTGACTGTCTGCTATTCTTTTGCAACCGTC
>NW_005803555.1:8574-8910 GCF_000240725.1 Microchloropsis gaditana
AAAATAAAACGAAGCATTCTTACACATGTTTACTGGCTAAGAAGGATAGGTATGGGAATCTGAAGCACAAGAAAACAACTTGTGCCTTTCAACAGCGGGAGCGATGGACTGATGCTAACATTGATTTTGTGCGTGGAAGTAAAGTGGTTCATGGGTGGGATCCAGGATCGACGAGTCGCCGAAAGGTTAGGAATATAATAAGAATAGCCGCTGTGGGATCAGTTGTAGTTATGTCTGATGCGAATAAACAAACAAATGCCACAGGCAGCCCAATTCCTATTTAGTTCTTCAGTACAATTACTATTCTCCCTGAGAATGTATACCAATCGATTCACC
>NW_005803555.1:8920-10568 GCF_000240725.1 Microchloropsis gaditana
CAAGCCAAATGGAATGAGCCGGCTCTGGTAGGGCTGTATTCAGCGTTGCGGGCAGTACTCGTCACTTTGTTAGGGTTAGGGTTAGGGCCAGGATTATAATCGTAAAGTCATGGGAGACAAAGACGATTATCGGATGGCAATCTTCAGTGGAAGATTGGAAGACTGGGACACCTGGAAAAGCGAGATTGAAAGCTTCATTGGTGCCAAGGACCCAGAGATGGCAGATATTATCGTTGGAATAACCAAGTCACCGATTTCTGGGGACGAGGCAAAACCTTACGATGAAAAGAATGCCAAAGGTTACTTCACCCTCAAGAAGTACCTTAAGGGAGCGGCTGCAAGCTTAATCGAGAAATTCCGATTAAACAAGGATGGGGCCGGTGCTTTCAAAGCACTAACGGACAAGTATGAATTAAAAGGAGAGACGCAAAAGGCGTTACTAATGTCCGAATTCAGCCAACTTAATTTCGACTTCTGTGTGTGGCTTTAGAACGACATGTGTTTCTGTCTTCCTCGATTCCGTTGCAACACAAATGCCCCGAATTTCGGTGAATCTCGGGGACTCGGGAACTTCGGTCGAGTCTGTGCGTTGGCTTGAACGCCTCAATAGGTAGGAATAAACTTAAATTTTGATGTCCTTCCGTTGGGATCCTCCCATAATCCTTATAATCTTGGAAATCCAGTTAGCGACTTCGTTGTGATCATTCCCGAGGTTAGACGAAGCTTAGGGCGCTCGAGCCAACGCACAGATTCGACTGAAACTCACAAGTCCACTTCATTGAGATGATTTCCGAAGTTCGCTGTGATTCGGGGCAGAGGATCGAGTACAGATTCTAATGAAACTCTTTCACATCCTTCCGAGACGATAAGAGTCAATCTATCTGAATGGCATGAAGCGCGATTGACTGTATCGCGTTATACATGACACGTTCTCATTAGCTTGCTGAGTGCCAACAAGAATTCTAAAAGCATTTTCATGCGTGTTCGAAACCATGGTGCGTTCATAATGTGAGAACTGCAAAAGACTCTAGGGTCAGAATCTCCCTACTCTAAAGGCAATGTTTCTTAAGGTACCTGTTATCGGTCATCATAATCTAGTCCAGAGCAAGCGCAAGGGTGTTTCGAGAACTTTCTCGTAGTGCATGAATATTCTTTCCTCTTCTCTCTTTGAGATTACTACTCGAAACACTGTCGTTAAACGGACGAATCTGTCCGTTCAATCCTCGCGATCTCTCGATGTTGCGACACTTGTTTGTTTACGCGATCTGGGTGTACACCTGAGCATGCTATGCCTTCCTTACAAATGCTTACGCTTCTGATGAATGCTGTATTCAGTGCATCGGTTATGCATTCCGTGCTGGCTTTAATTCTAGTAGCTAGCTCTGTCTGGTCTTTGGCTTTGTTGTCAATCCACCATGAAATAGGACTACACGGCCAGGACAGGGCACGATTCATAACATAGTGGAAGGAGTGAGTGAACATCACCTCGTTTGAACGCGGGAGATATTGCCATCTGATCAGTCGCCATCATTGGGGCTCGCATGTGAACCCATATGAGTGCTTTCTGATGCGAATAAACAAACCAAACCGCAGCGGATAACCCAATATCCAGTTAATTCTTCAGTACGACCCCTATTCTCCCTGAGAA
>NW_005803555.1:14662-14854 GCF_000240725.1 Microchloropsis gaditana
CCGATACTCTGGAAGTGCAAACCACTGGGGAAATGAATGCCCCAAGAATAAAACGGAGCACTCCTAAACGTGCTTGATGGCCACCGAGGATGTATCTGGAGACTTGAAACACAGACAAGTGAATTCTATAATGGTGGATAGCGGAGCTACATCCCACATGAAAAGAGATACTACAGAATTGATTAATGTCAG
>NW_005803555.1:17457-18525 GCF_000240725.1 Microchloropsis gaditana
ATCTCGGCAACATCGCACTAGTATTTAGATGGTGTTTGAAGCGTTTCCTTGCGAGAAGGAAGGGAAGAGGGGAGATTCAGAAAATGCCACGAAAGACACAAGAGGGTCTAGGAAAGAGTGATATTCTGCTGCTGCCGGATAGATAGCAAGGAAGAGGAGCGCGAAAAGAGGAATGAAGGGAGGAAAAAGGAGGAAAGGTATATTAACTGAGGTGTCACGGCATGGCGCGACTGCTCGATGAATAGCCTGGGATGGCGGGAAACGAAAAAGCCTTTGTCAAATCAGATGCGAGCATCTGTTGCAGCGGCATCTTTGTTGGGAATTTGCTTATTTTACTCCCGTGGGCGACGGACGCCATGCACGGAGGGTACGAGGCAGGAATGGATGGGACGGAGAGAGGGAGAAATGGATGGGGGGAAAGAGCGACATGTGAATTCTTCAGAAAGTATGCATGAGAGCGCACCCCCTCTGCTCTCGATCATCCCCTCCCCCCTCCTCCCTTCTCATCACTACTCTTCTTGAAGCCACCTTAAGTGATTTTCCTCGCCGTATCCTCTCTCCAATCCCATCACAGGTTTCACGCATCTAACGGTTACGACCAGGACAAAGAAGGCGCCCCTTTTCTCCCTATCTATCTCCCTCCCTCCCTCTTTCCCTCCCTCCTCCCCTCCCACACTCTCCTTTTCCTCCCTGTCCCTGGTTCTTCCCTCCCTCCTCCTCTCCCACACTCTCCCTCCAGGCTGTCTCGGTGTAGGTGGTCGAAAGAACATGGCGTTTTTTGGATGTGCGGTTGCCCGGGATCGGGCCGAAGCCGTTGTGACGGGTACAGGAGTGCTTATGGAGCTGAACAAAATCGCCCAGAGCATCGGGTACCGCTTTTCCTCCTTCCCATCCTCCTTCTACCCCACCCTCCTTCCCTCCTTCCCTCCTTCCTTCCCTCCCTTCTACTCTAAATCGCCCAGAGCATCGGATTCCGCTTTCCCTCCCTCTCACCCTCCTTTCACCCCACCTTCCTTCCCTCCTTCCTTCCCTCCCTCCTTCCCTCCCTCCCTTCTAAGACCTCGGGAG
>NW_005803555.1:18535-22944 GCF_000240725.1 Microchloropsis gaditana
CCGGGAGCAATTTACTCCGATGTCTAAGGGCCACGCAACGAGTCAGTCTCACGCAAGGATATCGGGCCTCTGAATAAACGACTTTCTTAAATAAATAGCTATCATGGCTCCAAGATCATGCTTCTTAAGCTGGATGCTCTTCATACAACACAATGTAGCATGGTGTCGGGGGGATGAGATCATTCCCAAATGGCAAGGACAAGGTATCTTCGTTTCAGCGACCAAGGTAATGTGCAGGATGACGTCTCGACCGATTGGAAAAACAGGCGAAGGTAAAAGAGAAACTCAAATCCAAAGATTATGACAGATCAGGGCATACTGACATATCACGGGAGAGAAACCGGGCCCCGAACATAGACTATTCTCAGATGTCGCCTGCAGAGCATCTCGCATTCCAAAAAAGCCGGGCACAGAGATACGGCGCCTTGGCTCGCGAGCGACAATACATGGAGGGGCAAGAAAAGTAAGAGGAACTCCAGAGGCTCAAAAGGATTTTGGAAATCTTAGTAGAGGCGCACCGGATGCCATGCTGCTGCTATCCGATGACGCAAAAGGTTGCATCCTGCTTGTCAACAGAGAATGCAAGGAGATGTTACAATCCAACACGATGGCAGCGCATCCCAGGCCGCTGATCGGACGGTGTCTATTTAAATGGTTGGACGTGCCGGAAATGTGGTTGTTCCATGCGGCAATTTCGAAGTGCCTTGTCTTTGGCGAGGTGATCCACACGGTTGCGTAGGAAGTACGGTAGGCAGCGTGGTAGGAGTCACGGAAGGGAGTGTGGTAGGAGGTATGGTAGGCACTGCCGTAGGTGCCGATGTTGGCATTATCGTAGGAGTCGCTGTAGGTAGTGCGATAGGAGAGATGGTAGGCATGGCGGTAGGAGCCACGGAAGGGAGTGTGGTAGGAGTGCATTTAACCTTTGAACGAAACAAGGGATTGATTATTTAAGACACTGATCGACGACCTATTTCTGGTGCAATTGGATTTGCAGAAATAGAGGAGCGATTTACTGTATCTCTCTGGTGCAATTAGATTTGCAGAGATTAAGGATTGTTTTTTAATTGGCCATTGGCTGCTAGACTAAAAGTTAGTACTAAAAACCTGGATCTGGAGGCTTAATATTGGGCTGGCCAGAATCAGCATCGTAAAGTCATGGGAGACAAAGACGATTATAGGATGACAATCGAAGATTGGAAGACTGGGACACCTGGAGGAGCGAGATTGAAAGCTTTATTGGTGCTTAGGACCCAGAGATGGCAGATCTTATCATTGGATCAATCGAGAAGCCCATTTCCAGGGATGAGATATCATCATATAAGGAGAAGAATGCTAAGGGTTACTTCACCCTTAAGAAGTATTTAAAAGGAGCGGCGGCTAACTTAATTGAAAAGCACCGTTTAGATAAAGATGGAGCTGGTGCGTTTAAGGCATAAAGACAAATATGAATTGAGGGGAGAAACGCAAAAGGCGTTTACTTATTTTTGAACTCAGTCACCACAATTTCACTGAGAATGGTGACCCGGGAGAAACCTTCGAAGGTGCAGAGGAGCTAGCTAGGAAAATCAATAATTGATTTGACATGGAAATTAATGAATCCACACTTCTCACTCATCTTATCCATAGAATTCCATCCGCTTATCGGATTGTGAAAGTGAGCTTAGAAACACAAGATGCCATGTCTTATGCGAACTTGAAGTCAAAAATGATCCATCATTTTGTGACAAATATAGCTAATAAGGTCAAGGATGACCAATGCTTAGCTATTAGCTTCAATGGGTACTGCAATTGGTGCAGTAAGTACGGGCATAAGAAAATAGAATGCCTAGTCACGAAAATGGAGGAGGCCGAGTAGGCCCTCCCAATAATGGAAGTAAATTGAGCCGGTATGAGCGTGTACCTGGCGACCCCTACAAAGGCCCTGGCAAAGGCGGGCGCAACAATTTTGGACGGGGAAATGGAGGCCGTGGTGACCGTAGTGGAAGCAGTCGTGGAAAAGGATTGCACGGCGGAAATGGTGTCACTATTGTGGAAGCGCAGACGACTGAGGCAATGAATGCCCTCAAAATAAAAAGGAGCATTCCTATACTTGCCTGCTAGCTAACGAAAGGACGTATACAAGCATAAGGGAGATGAACTCGACCGATATAATGGTTGATAGCGGGGTAACATCCCACATGAAAAGGGATACCGAAGGATTGGTTAATGTCAGACGACACAGTGGCCACGTATATGTGGCAAATGGGGAGAAGCTTGAAGTACATTGCATTGGAGACTGGCTCATGGAGGTGAAGCACAGTGATGGCAAAATAAAATGGGTTATGTTCAAGGACGTTATTGTGGTATCAAATCTGAGTCGCGATTTATTACCCATGGCTAGAATTGATAAAGCCGGTGGAGATATAATAATCCGTAAAGGAAAGGGTATAGCCAAGCAAGATAATACGTGCTTGCCGAGAAGAAAGGTAGATAACATATACTTGTTAGACTACTATCGCAAAACTCGTGAGGAAGCTTATGTGGTTAGCTCACCTGAACTATGGCACAAGATATTCGGTCATATTAATTATGAATACCTGAGACAAATGGGTGAAATTGGTGATACCGGAGTGCCAAAAGGCATTAAGAAACCCGGTGTTTGTGGGACGTGTGAACGAGGAAAACAAGCTACAATGAGTTTCGGTACCAAGCCTAGGGAGAGGGTGAAGGAGCCACTCGAACTAGTTCACACTGATAACTTGTACCTGTAGAGGTAGAATCACTTGGAGGCGCACGATATGCAATTGCTTTTACGGATGATTACACCCGATGGAGGGTGGTATATCCAATGAAGCAGAAATCAGAATCACCAGATTGTCTCAAACGGTACATCATGGATATGAATGTATTACTCCGTGATCGCAAAGTGAAAACTTTGAGTGGAATAAGATCAGATAATGGAGGTGAATATACCAGCATAAATTTCAAGAATTTCTGCAAGAGCCGTGGCATCAGGCAAGATTTTAGTATGCCATATGGACCACAAGATAATGCAGTTGCCGAAAAATCATGGCATGCCTTATCTAATATGGCCCGGAGCCTTTGTATGCAGGCTGGACTAAGAAGACGTTTCTGGGCTGAAGCGTTGAACACTGCAACCTACATGTTCAATCGGTCGAGGACTTCTGCATTAAACTCAGGTGAAACCCCCTATTATAAAATGTTCGGGAAGCATGCGAATGTCAAGCATTTCAGAATCTTCGGATGCAAGGCATTTGTGCACACGCATCTGTTACATTAAGAAAATTTGATGATCATGCTCTAGAAGGGATCATGATTGGCAACAATTGACGCGAATATAAGGATGACATGATGATGCTAAGGGAGCATGAGATCGGCGATAGGAGGTTAAGCGAGCCATCTTACAGTGTTGCATCTATATCCTTTATGGATCCTGCAGCGTGTACCACGTCATGCTATTCGCGACTGTATCATGTCATGGTTTGCGTCCACCTAATCATTTGTATGTTACATTGTTATAAAACAACAGGACTGGCGTCGACCAGTGTCTTTGATCTGTCTTTGATTATCTTAGTACACGATTCTTGGGTGAATCGATTGGTATACATTCTCAGGGAGAATAGTAATTGTACTGAAGAATCAACTGGATATTGGGTTATCCACAGTGGCATTAGTTTGTTTATTCGCATCAGGTTATGGGCCCTAATTGACCTAACCTTTTGAGTTGAATAAAAAGACACTGATCGACGGTCTATTTCTGGTGCAATTGGATTTGCAGAAATAGTGGTCTGATTTCCTGAATCGATCTCGTGCACTTGGATTTGCAGAGATTCAGGAGTGCTTTAATTGGCAATTGGATTTGCTAGATTGAAGGCAGGAAATAATTGTATCTGGAGGCCTTATATACGGCTGGCCAGGATTATAATCGTAAAGTCATGGGAGACAAAGACGATTATAGGATGGCAATCTTCAGTGGAAGATTGGAAGACTGGGACACCTGGAAAAGCGAGATTATAAGCTTTATTGGTGCTAAGGACCCAGAGATGGCGGATATCATCGTCGGATTAATCGAGAAACCGATTTCCAGGGATGAGACACCATCATATAAGGAAAAGAATGCCAAAGGGTACTTCACCCTCAAGAAATATCTAAAAGGAGCATCGGCCAACTTGATTGAAAAGTTCCGTCCAAACAAGGATGGGGCTGGTGCTTTCAAAGCACTGACGGACAAATATGAATTGAGAGGAGAGACTCAAAAGGCATTACTTATGTCTGAGTTCAGCCTGCTCAACTTCAGTGAGAATGGTGACCCGGGGGAAACTTTCGAAGCAGCTGAGGAGCTGGCGAGGAAAGTTAAGAATCGATTTGACATGATAATCGATGAATCTATGCTACTGACTCACCTGATT
>NW_005803555.1:27032-27292 GCF_000240725.1 Microchloropsis gaditana
AGATGACCAATGCCTAGCGGTTAGCTTTAATGGTTACTGCAATTGGTGCGGTAAATACGGGCATAAGGAAATTGAATGCCTCGTAAGGAAAAATGGTGGAGGCCGAGCGGGACCTAATAATAATGGAAACAAATTGGGCCGGTATGAGTGTGTACCTGGCAACCCCTACAATGGCCCTGGCAAAGGCGGGCGCATTACTTACGAACGGGGAAATGGAGGCCGTGGAGGCCGTAATGGACGTGGTCGTGGCAAAGGATTGC
>NW_005803554.1:0-7665 GCF_000240725.1 Microchloropsis gaditana
GTTGCGTGCGTTTCACGAAAAGCTGTGATTCAGGTTTTTCGCGAAACGCTTTAAAAAATACACTTTAAGGTTTCATCTTTTTTAGTGGCCCATTTCCGCGTCGCCACAAGGTATGGTGGATACATCTAGCCGCGCCACATTTCGGCATGAAAAATGATGCAATACCGCACCACCAAGACCATGAATTTGCCGGAAATTCCAAGTGTAACGATTACACGGCTTGAGCCGGACGACGAAACAAGGCAAAAATTGGGCAAGATTGAGGCAGATCGTCTTATGTGACGCACCCAAACTGGAAATAATGACGCGGCGTTGTATCGGGTCGATCCATTTGGAAGGGAAACGAACAGTGGTTTCTCAGATTATCAGCGCGCTGACGCGTGCGATACTCGTGGCTTTGCTGGTGGCAACACCGGCGCTTGTGCTACCATCAATTGCGGTGGACACAGCACAAATAGTCGTGGTTATTGCGATCCTCTTTTCCCTACTGACCTTTATCGAATATTTTGGCCGCTACCCAAGCATCGTGGAATTCCGCTTTGCGCCACCCTTCAACAGATTGAAATTCCTGGCTTTATTGGCAGTTATTCTTGCGCTTTCTTTCATTTGCCGGGGCTTGATCGACCCCACGCCACTGACGATCATCATCACCCATGTCGGCAACCGGGTGGCGGATCTTCTGGATTTTCCGTTTTCTCCCGTGCGGTTGATCGTGCTGATGCTGCCGGCGGATACCTCGGCGGGCGAGGCTGCGCTGGTCCGGGTGGCGGGTGCAATTTCTTACGGTGTATCGCTTTTGATGGTGTTCGCCTTTGTCGTAATGGTGCGCCTGTTGGGCTGGCCCATGAGAAACGGCGCGTTCAATGTTTGGGTGAACCTACCGCTTTTCGATCCGACACGCGGCGGTGACATCGTGGAACGGCTCAAAAGAGATGCAGCCCTTAACATCGTGTTAGGAATTCTGCTGCCATTCTTGATCCCGGCGGTCGTGAAGGCCGCGTCGTTCGTGATCGACCCGGTCGCGATCGACAGCCACCAAACGTTGATCTGGACAATGACAGTATGGGCGCTTTTGCCAGCAAGTATATTGATGCGCGGGATCGCCTTGATGCGCGTCAGCGAATTGATAGAGGAAAAACGCCGCCGCGTTTATGCCAAGGCAGAAGCAGAGGCGATGCAAAGGATCTGATCGTTTTTGTCCTTGTCCTGACGCTTTTGTGGCTTGCGTCGCCCGCGCTGGCGCAGGAAAAGATACGGATTGCCAGTTTTCACACCGAACTTGAACGCACGGGGCCCGGTCTTTTGCTTCGGGATATCCTGCGGGGTGATCCGCAGGTGGACGCGGTGGCGGGCATCATCGCCACGATTGCGCCCGATATCATCGTGCTACAGGGGGTCGATTACGACATGGAGCTACGCGCCTTGCGCGTGTTGCGCGACCGCATCGACGCATCAGGGCACGATCTACCGCATGTTTTCGCGCTGCCGCCGAATACAGGCGTGGCGACGGGACATGACATGGACGGCGACGGACGCCGCGGTGGGCCGCGTGATGCGCAAGGCTACGGTGACTTTGCCGGTCAGGGGGGGATGGCGATCTTGTCGCGCTATCGCGTGGATCATGCCGGGCTGCGCGATTTCAGTCACGTCCTGTGGGCGGAACTGCCCTGGGCGCGCTTGCCAAGAACAACGGCGGGTGCCTTTCCATCGCCCGAAGCGCAGGCGCAACAGCGCCTTTCGACGACCGGGCATTGGGTGGTGCCGGTGCAGGTCGGTGACCGGCGCCTGAATGTGCTGAGCTTTCATGCAAGCCCGCCGGCGTTCGATGGGCCTGAAAACCGGAACGTTTTGCGCAATCACGATGAACTTTTATTCTGGTCCAAGCTGCTTGACGGTGCGGTCGGACCGTCCCCGGACGCGCCATTCGTGCTTGCCGGGGTCGCGAACCTCGACCCCGTGGATGGCGACGGCGAGAAACCCGCGATCCACCGCCTGCTGTCAGATCCACGGCTCCTTGACCCACAGCCCATGCGGCCCCAAACAGCTCCTCAGGCCGAGGGGCATCAAGGTGATCCGCGCCTTGATACCGCGATCTGGCCAGCCCCAGGGCCGGGGGCCTTGCGCGCCAGCTACATCCTGCCGTCTGCGGACCTGCGCGTCACCGCCAGCGGCATCCACTGGCCGCCTGACGGCACCGATGCGGCGCAGATGGCTGAAACGGCAAGCCGCCACAGGTTGATCTGGGTCGATCTTGTGCTGGAATGAGGCCGGTGGCACATCACGCGCTTTCTTGACGCTACGGGCGCTTCGGGCTAGGCGGTCCCGACCGTAGATGGATCAGGAAGGACCCCAGATGAGCAACTCCTCGCTTCTTATTCTGCCCGGTGATGGCATTGGCCCCGAGGTCATGGTCGAAGTCCGCAAGGTGATCGACTGGTACGGTGCCAAGCGCGGGCTGGCCTTTGATGTCAGCGAGGATCTGGTGGGCGGCGCGGCCTATGACGCGCATGGCACCCCCTTGACCGATGAGACGATGGAAAAGGCGCAGTCTGTCGATGCCGTCCTGCTTGGCGCGGTGGGCGGACCGAAATACGACGTGCTCGATTTCTCGGTCAAGCCAGAGCGTGGCCTGCTGCGTCTGCGCAAGGAGATGGATCTGTACGCCAACCTGCGCCCGGCACAGTGCTTTGATGCGCTCGCGGATTTTTCGAGCCTGAAAAAGGACGTGGTCGCAGGGCTGGATATCATGATCATCCGCGAACTGACCTCGGGCATCTATTTCGGCGAACCGCGGGGCATCATTCAGGAAGGCAATGAACGCGTAGGCATAAACACCCAGCGTTACACCGAGTCCGAGATCGACCGTGTCGCGCGCTCCGCGTTCGAGCTGGCGCGCAAGCGCGGCAACAAGGTCTGTTCGATGGAAAAGGCCAATGTCATGGAATCCGGCGTGCTCTGGCGCGAGATCGTGCAGAAGGTGCATGACGAGGATTACCCGGATGTGGAACTCAGCCATATGTACGCCGATGCGGGCGCCATGCAGCTGTGCCGCTGGCCCAAGCAGTTCGACGTCATCGTGACAGACAACCTGTTCGGAGACCTGCTGTCGGACGCCGCTGCGATGCTGACAGGCTCGCTTGGCATGTTGCCCTCGGCCAGCCTCGGCGCGCCGATGGCCAATGGCCGCCCCAAGGCGCTTTACGAGCCGGTACACGGCTCCGCGCCCGATATCGCAGGACAGGGCAAGGCCAACCCGATTGCCTGTATCCTCAGCTTTGCCATGGCGCTGCGCTACAGCTTTGATCGCGGCGACGAGGCCACGCGCCTGGAACAGGCGGTCGAAAAGGTGCTGGCAGACGGGCTGCGCACCGCTGACCTTCTGGGCGAAGAGGGCGTGCAGCCGGTCACCACGGCCGAGATGGGCGACGCCATCGTCGCGGCACTGGACACGTCGATCTGATCCGTCCGCCGGGGATTATTCCCCTCTTGCAAAACGCGCAGGCGAAGTATATCCGCCTGCGCACGGTCGGAGTGTAGCTCAGCCTGGTAGAGCACTGTCTTCGGGAGGCAGGGGCCGGAGGTTCGAATCCTCTCACTCCGACCAATAAAATATAGCTTTTCTATATCAGTCCCCTTTCGTTGGCCCGAGTTTGCCGCTCCATAGCGGCCACAGCACCAGCCTGATAGTCCTAGGTGTTTGATCCCATGGTTTGATGGTGCGATCCTTTCTCAGGAATGAAAGGAAGCATTATGGGACAAGTTCGTCACGGGAGCGCCGCGATCCCGTTGACCGGCAGGTGAATGCGCGCATTCACCGATAGGGGCGCACGCCGTCAGAGCTGCAATACAGCGATCGCAAGCTTCGCTCGCGCAGCTGAGCAAGGAACTGGGCATCAATCCCAAGACCGTTGCGAAGTGGCGCAAGCGGGCGGCAGTGGAGGACTTGAAGACCGGGCCGAAGGAGCCGCGTTCGACCGTTCTCACCGAAGCCGAGGAGGCAATGATCGTCGCATTCCGGCGTCATACGCTGCTGCCTCTGGATGATTGCCTCTATGCTGTGCAGCCATCGATTCCGCATCTGACGCGGTCGGCGCTGCATCGATGCCTTCAACGACATGGCATCTCGCGCTTGCCGGATGTCGAGGGCGACAAACCAAAGCGGCAGCGATTCAAACGATACCCCATTGGGGAGTGTCATGAACTTTGTGTATCTGGGCTGGCCCATTCGGGTTTCAGATACGGTCACGCATTGAAGCGCTCATCGAACATGATAGCGAATTGATTGCGGGCGGCAAACCATTCACGGACATTTCTGCCGCCTTTCTCGAAGTTGCGGATTGCCAGATAGATCAGCTTTGTGGCGGCCTCCTCGGTCGGGAACGAGCCGCGCGTCTTAGTTGATTTGCGGATCACACGGTTCAAGCTTTCGATGGCGTTTGTCGTGTAGATGATCTTGCGGATGGCCGGGTCGAAGGCAAAGAACGGGATCACCTCCTGCCATGCCCGCCGCCAGGCCGGGGCGATGGACGCATATTTCCCTGCCCATTTTTCCTCAAAAGCATCCAACTCGGCGGCAGCCTGATCAGCGGTCGGTGCGCCGTAAATCAGGCGCAGATCAGCGGCGACTGCCTTGCGATCCTTCCATGAGCAGAAGTTCAGCGAATGGCGCACCAGATGCACGATGCAGGTCTGGACGGTGGTGTCCGGGAAGGCAGCTGTGATCGCCTCGGGGAAGCCCTTCAGCCCGTCCACAACGGCGATCAGAACGTCCTGCACCCCTCGGTTCTTCAGTTCGTTCATCACCGAAAGCCAGAATTTGGCACCTTCATTCTCAGCGATCCACAGGCCAAGAACCTCGCGCACACCGTCACGGTTGACGCCGAGAGCTACGTAGACCGCTTTATTTTTGACCATCCGGCTGTCAGCATCCCGGATTTTGACCCGGAGCGCGTCGAAGATCACGATCGGATACATGCGTTCCAGCGCTCGTGATTGCCATTCGCGGACCTCATCCAATACAGCATCAGTGACGCGGCTGATCCACTGCCCGGCAGGGTATTGCGAAGCAATGCCCGAGAGGGAGGTCGGGCGAGACCTGAAGCCCATAGACATCTTCAAGATGGGCGCGGATATCGCGGACCGTCAGACCGGCGGCATAAAGACCGATGATCTTGTCATCCATCCCATCAATCCGGGTCTGCCCCTTCTTGACCAGTTCAGGCTCGAAGCTGCCGTCCCGATCACGCGGCACAGAAATGGGAAGTTCTCCGTCTTGCCCCTTCAGTCGTTTGGCAGAGGTGCCATTGCGCCGGTTCGCTTGATCCGACGGCGCGTCCTTGCCATCCTCATAGCCCAGATGCGCGGTCAGCTCAGCCCCCAGCATGCGTTCCATGAGCCTGATCTTCAGCTCCTTCATCAGCCCGGCATCACCAAGCAGATCCTCGGGCCGCTCGCAGCCCTTCAGAAGTTCGTCCAGCAGTGCCTTGGATATTGTCATCGTCGTCGTCCTTGCTTCTCTCAGAAAGCATGGACCAAATCCCAGTTACACAGAAGATCGGACACTCTCCCCCATTGGTTTCTTCCACATCGACATTGCCGAGGTTCAGACGACGGAGGGAAAGCTCTACCTCTTCGTCGGTATTGATCGGACCAGCAAGTATGCAGTGACCCAACTCGTGGAAAAAGCGGATCGCAAGACCGCGTGGGAGTTTCTCGAACATCTGCTCAAGGCCGTCCCCTATCGCATCCACACCATCCTCACCGATAACGGCATCCAGTTCGCGGAGCAGCCCCGCAACCGGAACACAGCCTATTCACGGCAGATGCGGTTCGACATGATCTGTGAGGCAAATGAGATCGAGCACCGCCTGACAAAGCCAAACCATCCATGGACCAATGGCCAGGTCGAACGAATGAACCGCACTATCAAGGAGGCGACCATTAAACGCTTCCACTATGAAGACCATAGCCAGTTGCGAACACACCTTGCCGACTTCATGGCAGCCTACAACTTCGCCCGCACGCTCAAGACCCTCAACGGGCTTACGCCCTATGAATACATCTGCAAGATCTGGACATCTGAGCCAGACAGATTCATCCTAAATCCGATCCACCAAATGCCGGGACTGAACACCTAACTTCAACCACCGGGCAGCCGTCGACATGGATGACACCCCCTCCCCCGCCGACGCGTTGCGCGCCTTTCACGCCATGTTCGAGCGGGAAAAGACAATCCGCGCGGCGAGCGGCGTCGGGTGGGCGCGCAGTTGGCGGCATCTGGAGCTGCGGCTGAAGCAGGGCGCGCTGCATGATCTCGCCTTTCGCGATTTCATGGGGCCGCGCCATCTCGGGCTGATGTATCGCTGGATCGACCGGATCGCCTATCACAACTTTCTCAAGGGGCGGGCGTTCAACACCCTTATGGCCCAGGCCGACAAGACCGACCGGCAGGTGTTCGAGGCGCTCGGCCTGCCGCCCGAGGACTATGACACCGCGACGGTCGGTCTCTACAATGCCCAGGACTATCACTTTCAGACCATCGCCCAGACCCCGGCGCGCCAGCGTCCGCGCCGGATCCTCGATTTCGGGGCCGGTCACGGGCGGCAGGCCAACCTGTGGTTCCGCAAGGGCAGCGCAGTGCAGAGCTTCACCGCCGTCGATGCCATCCCCGCCCCCTATCTCACCCAGCGGATGTATTACCGGGCGCTCGGTCTCGACCTGAATGACCTGAGGGATCAGGGTGCCGACGGCTTCACCATCGTGGAAGCGCAGGACACGGTCAATCATCTCCCCGCGTGGCGGCTGGATCTGGTGCCGGATCGAAGCATCGACATGATCATCGCCGTGCAGGTTCTGCGCGAACTCAGCGCCCTGATGCTGGTCTTTGCCCTGCAGCACTTCGCCCGCATCCTGAGCGAAGACGGGGCGCTATATGTCCGCGACCATATCGGCTTTCACAACGTGAACATGCTCGATCTCGACAAACTCCTGACCGCCTATGGAATGGTGCCAGAATGGACGCCGGTCTGGATCGACGGCGTGGACATCCACGGTGTTCCGCGCCTCTGGCGCAGAGCTAATGTGAAAGCACTGCTCGGCATCCCCCCTAAACCATCCAACTTTTAAGTAGAGACCCCGATGCAGGTTTCAGTAATTCCCGGACAAGCATTTTGACCTGCCCCCGGCTTTGTTGCACAAATCGGTTGAAGGGCAGACTTCCCCTTTCCCCGGGCGCACTTATCCTACGGGCTCAGTGACGGGTATGCCAAGAGCGGTGTAACGGTTGAGCACCGCGATCCGGATCTGGAGCTCAGCGACCTGCCGGTCGAAGTCTCGGGCCATGAGGCCTTGGCCAAGAAGTTTGACGCAGTGCATCTTCGTCTCTGCGCGGCTTCGTCGGTGATAGCCAGTCAGCTTTCGCCAGAGTGCCTGTCCGAGATATTTGCAGGCCCTCACTGCTTCGTTTCGCGCGATAGCACCCGCCGTGGTTGGCTTGCAAAGTTGTGCATTCTTGCGCGGCGGGATGACGGCAGCGGCACCTCGAGCGGCAATCACATTGTGACATCTGCGCGTGTCATAAAGCGTTCCGCCTTTAACCTGAGACATCAGTGAAAGGCGGAACGCGTGCAACGACTGAACGGAGTACTGCGTTTCTCGAAAATCTGT
>NW_005803554.1:7675-9093 GCF_000240725.1 Microchloropsis gaditana
GGCGGCGCGCAGGCGGCGGGGCGCAATGCCGGAGCGATCAGGCCGGGGGCGCTTGGCGATCTTGTTGCCCTGGATGACACAGATCCCGATCTTGGGAGCCGCATGGGCGATCAGGCGCTTGATACATGGATCTTTTCCAAGGATAACCATGCTGTATGTGACGTATGGTCAGCCGGGCGTCACGTCGTGAAGGATGGTGCGCATATCCGCCGTGATCAGATCGTGGCCGCGTATCGCGAAACAATGCAGCGCTTGAGGGAGGCGATGTGACCAAAGCGCCGAAACGCGCCGACTGGAAGGCCATTCGCCGCGATGTTCTGGCGCGCATCCAGTCGGGTGCGCTAAAGCCCGGCGATCTTCTGCCGCGCGAGGTCGAACTGGCGGAGACATATGATTGCACGCGCTCCACCGTTGGGCGCGCCCTGCGGGATCTGGCACGGGCCGGCTTTCTGGAGCGCAAGCGCAAGGGCGGCACCACCGTGTCGGCCAACCCGGTGCGCAAGGCCCCGCTCGAAGTGCCCATCATCCGCGCCGCGATCCGTGGTCTGGGCAAGGTGCCGGGGTATCGTTTGCTGGGCTTCAAGCGCGATGTGACGCATCCCGAGATGTCCGCGCGCCTTGGGCTTGAGGCGGCAGCGGGGCTGGTTTTTGTCGAGGCGCTTTACCTGGCCGATGGCGCACCCTTCCAACTTGAACAACGCTGGCTTTTCCCTGATGCCGTGCGGGATCTGGCGCAAGGCGATATCCAGAACAGCCCGATCGACGAATGGTTGCTGGAAAATGCGCCCCTCACGCGGGCGACCATCGAAATCGAGGCCGTCGCGGTCCCTCGGCATGTGGCAAAGCCCATGGGCCTGGCGCCTTCTGGGCCAAGCCTTTTGCTGACGCGGGTCAGCTGGTCGCGGGACAAGCCCATCGGCGTTCTGCACCTCTATCATGGCCCAGAGGGCAAACTGCGCAGCGCGATCTGAACCGCACCGTATCATACAGCATACTGGAATGCGCAGGGGAACCGCCAAGGTCCGACGCCGCCAGGCGCAGGTTTTCTGTCCGTATCGAACCGTCACCAACTTTTGGGCCTAGCTCGCAGTGAAGCGGTAAGACTTCGACACAGGGCGCGCCTTTGAGCCCGACTGGCAGCAGAACTTCCTTGCTCAAGTGAAAAGCTCTGCAGGTGATCCGCGATGCCGCGTCTCGAAGCTTGCTGGACCTTCATGAACAGCCGGGTGTCCGCATCGGTGTCATCATCGCCGACGACGATACGATGGTTTTTGCGCCGGTCTCAAAAAATATTGAGGCAGGATCAGATACTGCGGAAAAACCAAATGCCATAGTCCCTCCTGACCTGCCCCTTTTTTCAGGGCCCCCGGCTTTGTTGCACAAATCGGTTGAAGGGCAGACTTCCCCTTTCCCCGGGC
>NW_005803554.1:9839-16324 GCF_000240725.1 Microchloropsis gaditana
CCATGGCCTGTGCCGTGGCAGGCATCATCGTGGGGGTCGTGGGGCTGACGGGGCTGGGGCTGAAATTCTCGTCCATGATGATCGCGTTTTCGGGCGGCAACCTGCTGCTGGCGCTGCTGCTTGTGGTGATCGCGTCACTGATCCTTGGCATGGGTTTGCCGGTCACGGCGGCCTATATCGTGCTGATCATCCTTGTCGGCCCGGCCCTGACCGAGGAATTCGGCCTGCCGATCCTGATCGCGCATCTGGTGGTGTTCTGGTATTCGCAGGACAGCAACGTGACCCCGCCTGTCGCGCTGGCCGGCTTCGCCGGTGCGGCCATCGCAGGATCGAAACCGATGGAAACGAGCGTTCAGGCCTGGAAATACGCCAAGGGCCTGTACCTGATCCCGCTTTTCATGGTGTTCAACGAAGAAATCGTGCTGGGCGGTCCGTTGCCGCTTGTGCTGTGGAGCGGGGCGATCGCCATTCTTGGGCTTGTGGCCTTTGCCGCGGTGCTCGAAGCGTATTTGTGGTACCCGATGCAGACATGGATGCGGGTTCTGCTGCTGCCCGGTATCGTCGCGCTGTTCTGGCCTGACCTGATGGTCGAGATCTTGGGTGCCACGCTGATCGTGGTGCTTTTGGCGCTCAATTGGGCACAGGCGCGGCGTGGTTCGGACAGGGCGGGTCAGGCGGTGCCTTGATCGCTCAGCGGCATGGGCCAGATTGTGCGCCGCGCGCGAGGCGTCGCGCGCGGCGGTCTTTTCTGGGCGGTCTTTTGTAAGCGTCAGTCGATGGCGTGGTCCTGCGCGGGCACGGTGCCAAGCCGGGCCGCCGCTCGCGCATTGGTCCACAGGATCGCCAGCACCACCGTGGCACCCAGGGCGATGGCCACTTCGTTATGCGCCACCAGCACCAGCCCCGCGATGCTGAGCGCCCATTTCTGCCAGCGCGCGACGCTGGTGCGGAAGAAGCCGATATAGGCGACCGACAGTGCGATGATGGACAGAACCCCCGATGACAGCGCCAGCGAGAAATCCCACCAGGTAAAATCGATGAACAACAGGCTGGGGGCATAGATGAACATCATCGGCACCAGCGCCTTGCCCATGGACAAGCGGAACGCGGTCATGCCCGTGCGCATCGGATCGGACCCCGAGATGCCCGCACCCGCATAGGCCGCCAAGGCCACCGGCGGCGTGATATCGGCCAGAACCCCGTAATAGAACACGAAGAAATGCGTCGCCAGCAAGGGCACATCAAGCTGTTGCAGCGCGGGGGCCGCGATGGCCGCAAGGATGATGTAGGTGGGCGTCGTCGGGATGCCCGCACCCATGATGATACAGGCCACGGCCACGAAAATCAGGGCAAAGAACAAGGTCGCACCGTTCTGCGACAAGAGCCCCAGCGGATCCAGGGCCGACAGGGTCATGCCCATCCATGCCGCCGCATCCAGCACCGCGCCCGAAAACTTGAAGCCCATCCCGGTCAGAGTGGTCACGCCAAGGATGAAGCCCACACAGGCACAGGCGGCGGTGATCGCGATGGATTGTTGCGCCCCGCTTTCCAGCGCGTTTTTCAGTTTCATCGGGGTCAGGGCGCTGCTGGCATCCATCCGTTTTCCCAGACCTATGGTCTGCAACAGCATCGGGATGAACGAACAGCCGATGGTCAGCACGATCCCGTAAAAGGCGGCAAGGAAGGGCGTGAATTTCATCAACAGCAAGGTCACCATCGTGACCAGCGGAATGAACAGGTGCCACGAGCGCACCAGAACGTCCAGGAACTGGGGCAGCTTGTCACGGTCGATGCCCTTGAGGTCCAGGCGCTTGGCCTCAAGATGGACCATGAACAGGGTGGAAAGATAGTGAAACCCGGCGGGGATGATCGCGATCAGGATCAGCTCGTTATAGGGTACACCCAGCATTTCCGTCATGACAAAGGCCGCGGCCCCCATGATCGGCGGGGTGACCTGCCCGCCGCAACTGGCCGACGCTTCGGTTGCGGCGGCAAAGCGTGGCGAGAACCCCTTGGAGATCATCATCGGGATGGTAAAGGCACCTGTCGTCACCGTGTTGGCCACCGGAGAGCCAGAGATCATGCCGAAGAAACCCGAGGACACCACCGACACCTTTGCCGGGCCGCCCGCGTAGCGGCCTGCCACGATGCTGGCAAGGTCGATGAACAATTGCCCCAGGCCGGATTTCTGTGCCAGCACCCCGAAAAGGACAAAGTGAAACACGAAGGTCGCGACCACCCCGATGGCGATGCCGTAGATCCCTTCGGTCCCAAGGTAAAGATGGTTGACCAGCCGGATGATGTCATAGCCCCGATGCGCCAGATCGCCCGGCAGGTAGGGGCCGAATATCGCATAAAGCAGCGCCAGCGTGCCGATGACGGGCAATACCTCGCCCATGGTGCGGCGTGCGGCCTCCAGCACCATCACGATGGCCAAAAGACCCATGATGTAATCCAGCGGCTGCGGGAACCCCACATTCTGAATAAAGATCGTGTCAAAGAACAAGATCAGGTAAAGCGATGACGCCCCACCCAAAAGCGCAAGCGGCCAGTCGATGACTGAAAGGCGGTTGCCATGTCCGCCCAGCCTGTCGATGGGCAGTGCCGTCAGCCCCAGGAAAAGGGTAAGACCCATCAGCCCGATCCGCGCGGCTTCGGGTATCTGCCCCTGCAAAACGCCGGCAAGCTGCATTCCGATGAAGATATAAAAACTGGCAAAGGCAATCCCGAACCCCCAGGCGCGCAACACGCGATCAGGCCGGGGGCGCGGGAACAGCAGGAAAACCAGCGGCATGATGAAGCTCATATGCACCGACCGGTGCATGACTTCGTTCAACAGGCCAAAGCCCGAGGTGTAGATGTGAAACAGGCTCAGCGCGATGCAGGCCACGGACACGATCAACCCAGTCAGTCCGCCCGGCTGGCGAAAATTGGTTTCATTGTCATACTTGCGGACCAGGGCCTCCATCTCGGCGTCGGAGAGGGCTGGTTGCGGGGCGGATTTGGTCATTCCTGTCTTTCCTTGCAGGCACGCATTTCAATTTCCAGCGGTATGCCCGGCCAACGGGTCAGATCGAGCGTTTCGTTCTTCACGACCAGCCGGTTGTGATGTTCGGGCGCGGTGCGCAATATCAGGCGCGGCACGGGGCGATCCAGTTGCAGGCGCATCTGCCCGTTCTCGAATGTCCAGCCATCGCCGCCATACTCCATACCGGGTCCGTGCGCCCTTAATCGTTCTTCGACCTGACGCAATGCGCCATCGGGGCCGATGATGTAATCTGCTTCAACCTCGGTCAGATTGACCGAGTGCCGCCAGATCAGCGTAAAGCCGGTTGCGGGGCGTTCCAGAAGGGTGACGTCATGGCGCAGGTCCACAACAGACACCACCGCAGAACAGGCATGAGCGGGAAAACTCCCGCTCATGCCGATGATGACCGTGGCCAGCACGGCAAGGCCGTGCCGGCAGTGCCCGATCACTTGATCAGGCCAACTTCGCGGTAGTAACGCTCGGCACCGGGATGCAGCGGGATCGACACCGATTCAAGCGCCGTTTCAGCAGAAATCTGAGCGCCCATCACATGCACCTGCGCCAGGGTCTCGGTGTTCTCGTACAGCGCCTTGACCATGGCGTAGGCCAGATCGTCGTCGAGATCCGCATGGGTGGCCCAGATGGCGCGTACAGCAAGCGTTTCCACGTCGCTGTCGACGCCATCATAGGTGCCGGCGGGCAGCGTTGCAGTTGCGTAATAGGGCTGCACCTCCTGCAAGGCGGTCACGGCGGGCCCTGTCAGCGGCACGATGGCGATGTCGTGGCCGTTGGCAAGCTCGGTGATCGACGATGTGGGCGTGCCCGCCGTGATCAGCGATGCGTCAAGGTTGCCGTCCTTGATCTTGTCCGCCGATTGCGCGAAGGACGAGAAATCCTCGGACACGTCGTCACGCGTCATGCCGTGCGCTTCCAGCAAATCGCCCAGCAACTGCCACTGGCCCGAACCGGGCGAGCCGGAGGAAACGGATTTGCCCTCAAGATCGGCAAAGCTTGTGATTCCGGCATCCGCGCGGGCGACCAGTTGCACCGTTTCGGGATAAAGCGAGCCAAGCGCGCGCAGGTTTTCAGCGGCCTTGCCCTCGAACTGGTTGGCGCCCTTGTAGGCCGCATCCAGAATGTCGGCGGCGACAAAGGCTGTCTCGATCGAGCCTTGGGCCAGCAGGCCCGCGTTCGCAACCGATGCGTTGCCGGTTTCCGCGGTTGCGGAAATGCGCTTGCCCTCGACCTCGGCCTGGTTCGAGATCAGCTGCGCCAGCATCCCGCCAAGCGGGTAGTAGGTGCCGCCGGTGCCGCCCGTGGCGATGCCGACGAAAACACGCTCTTGCGCGGCGGCGGGCGCGGCCAGCGCAGCCGCCGACAGCGCCAGCGCGCAGAAGGATTTTACAAGAGGTTTCATTAGGAGTGCTCCTTTGGGTTTACGGGGTCGATTGGTTTGTGGGCCGCAGATCAAGCTGTGCCAGCTCGGTCAGCATTGGCCCAAGCACCGCGCGAAGGCGCTTTGCCTCGGCGGGTTTCCAGGTCCAGGGCGCGGTGTCCTGCATGTAGCAGGCCTGTGAAAGCTCCATCTGGATAGCGTGATAGCCGTCTTGCGGGCGTCCGTGATGGCGCGTGGTCCATCCGCCCTTGAACCGGCCATTGCTGACCGTGCTATAGCCTTTGGCCTTTGCGCAGTGGCGTTCCAGCAGCGCCTGCACCTGCGGGGCGCAGGTGGTGCCGTCATTGGTTCCGATGTTGAAGTCCGGCAAGCGCCCTTCGAACAGAAAGGGGGCCTCTGGCCGGATCGAATGGCAATCATAAAGAATGACAAAGCCATGCTGCGCGTGCAGCCTGTCCAGTTCGGCGCGTAGCGCTGCGTGATAGGGCGCGTGAAAGGTCTTTAGCCGCGCAAGGATCTGTTGCTCTGACGGGGGGCTGTCCCAGATGGGTCTGCCATCGAAATCGGTCATCGGCACCAGTGTTGTGGTGTTCTGTCCGGGGTACAGGCTGACGCCTGACGGGTCGCGGTTGGCATCGACGACATAGCGGTGAAACTCTGCGCTGACCGTCGTGATATCCGACATAAGCCCTTGATAAACCTGCTCTATATGCCAATCGGTATCTGACAGGCCGTGCCCCGTCGCACTCAGCGATCCCATCACGTCATCGGGCATGAACAGGCTGCCATGCGGAAAGGCCAGCACGAGGGGCAAATCACCGTGCTGCACGCGAACAGGGCTGTTGCTGCTGATCTGATCTGTGTTTTCCACCACGTGTCTATTCCCTTTCCGGAAATTCCATGTCAAAAATATGCTTAAACATAATACGAGTGTCAACATGAAGATATTCTCCTCCCAGACGATCTGGGCAAGGCAGGCCCTGTTGCCCGATGGTTGGGTAAATGACGTGCGAGTGGAGCTTGACGGCACGGGGGCTATTACCTCTGTCACCGCCGAAACGGCCCCCGAAGGTCAGCGGGTGGGTACCTTGCTGCCAGCGCCGGTCAACCTTCATTCCCATGCCTTTCAACGCGCCATGGCCGGCCTGAGCGAGGCCCGTGGCCCCGATCCCCGCGATACGTTCTGGACGTGGCGGCACCTGATGTTCCGCTTTCTGGATCACCTGACGCCCGATGATGCGCGGGCCATCACAGCCATGGTCCAGATGGAAATGCTGCAAGCCGGGTTCGCGGCTGTGGCCGAATTCCACTATTTGCACCACCAGCCCGACGGTACGCCCTATGACAGCCTGTCGGAAATGGCGCAGGGCATTTGCCATGCCGCACGTGACACGGGTATCGGTCTGACATTGCTGCCGGTGCTTTATCGTTACGGCGGATGCGACAAGCGCACTCTGACCGCCGGTCAGCGCCGGTTCGGCAATGATCCGGAGCGCTTTGCCAAGCTGTTTCAGGACGCTGCCGGGGCCGTCGCGGACCTGCCAACGGATTGCGCCATCGGCGTTGCGCCGCATTCGTTGCGCGCGGTACAGCCCGAAGATCTGGCGTTTTGCTCTGAGCTGGCGGGCGACGGGGTGGTCCACATGCATCTGGCCGAACAGGTGGCCGAGGTCGAAGAGGTGCGGCAGGCCCTTGGCGCGCGTCCCGTCGAATGGCTGCTGGATCATGCGCCGGTCTCGGACCGGTGGTGCCTGATCCACTGTACCCAGATGACGCAGGACGAAACCCTGCGCCTTGCCCGCAGCGGGGCGGTGGCCGGGCTGTGCCCGATCACCGAGGCCAGCCTGGGGGACGGTATCTTTGACGGCGCAAGATTTCTGGCTGCGAATGGCCGCTTTGGCATCGGCAGCGATTCCAATATCAGGATTTCACTGGTCGAGGAATTACGCGGGCTTGAATATTCGCAACGCCTGCGCGACCTGGGGCGCGCCGTGTTGGCGCGGCCGGGGTGCTCGACAGGCCATGACAGCCGATGGTCAGCACGATCCCGTAAAAGGCGGC
>NW_005803554.1:16334-17260 GCF_000240725.1 Microchloropsis gaditana
TCCCGAGACGCTAGCATTTCACAAAGGATCAACAGCACATGGAATCAAAATGGAATTAGCCTTGAAGCCTGTCTACTGCATTATCTTTCATGGTATTCGGATGATAAGGTTTTGATTGTCGATGCGCTATTCCTTTGAAAAAAGTCAGGGAGGCATGCTCACGACTGTAGCTCCTTTAAGCCTTGGTTCGACGCACAGCAAGGGACGCGGATCGCCGCGATCTCCTCCACACAAGCGTATAAAAACGTGTGTATGCATGCTCGAAGGAAGTTTGGGAACATGCACCGGGATTTAGGGTCGGGGTCGTACGGGAGGGAAAAGCCAATCGGTTCAAGGAGGGGGGAGGAGGTTAAATGCACGAGTTGCCACCGCGGTTATGTATTGAAACAAAGAAGCCGTCTCGGGCAACGATGCCAGAGCCATGAGGAATACCATTGTTTCTATCCACGTATCTGCATTACAATAAGTACATGACAGTGACTGAGACGGAATTATCGAGGGAAGCTTCCTGTGGCTAAGGATAGGGGAGGTTGGGACGCTTCCCATGTCTTTTTATAAAAGACTTTAGAATGGCCCGTGTCCGGCACCGTGTCTCTTCACCCTTCGTTTCGAACGTGTACGCGTCCATCTTGTCCACACGGCCAATGATCAAGGCGGACAAAGGTGGGCTGGCAGCCCTCCCCTGCTTGGCTTAGGGGAGGGGCGTGCAGCAGGTGCCGCCAGACTCCTCTTTTTTTGCGCTTTCCCTCCCATGTCATAATCGACCCTTATTGACGATTTAAAAATCTTCATGAAGCCCCCCCGGAGTGTGTCAAGTGGCCGTGGAGACGCGGCTGGTGGCAAGTTCGTCCAATGTGTGTTGTGCGCAAGAGGTTAAAAGGCTGATGGCAAGCTACGACTTCCACGGGCACGCGCCTCCCCCCCCC
>NW_005803554.1:17401-19107 GCF_000240725.1 Microchloropsis gaditana
GCCGCGAACATGGGGTACGGGTATGAAGGGGGATGCCTCTTGCTAGTTTATCAACTCTTGGGGTATTTGAGCTCCGCTTCCTATCTATGGACGCAGGAGTTGTGCTATCCTCATGAAATTTGAAAGTTTATTTTTCCTTGACAAGTTCACGCTGGCGGGCATGCTTTACGTGCGTGCACGGATTTCAAAAACCGATTCCTGCACGTTCATGACGTGCTTTCATTCCCCCGCCCCCCTCCCAAAGAAGGGGAGGAGGAGGAGGAGAAGGAGGAGGAGGGCAGGTAGCCCCGGGGGAAGGTGTGGATCTTCGTGACATCGATGAACGACATCGACCACGACCACATGCATTCCTTCGAAAGCCATCCGGATAGAAAGGAAGGAGGAAGCGTCCCATGATTCCTTCCCAAGCAGCGGGAGTGCTCTCCCACTGCATCCTGTATGGTTATACACACAACACTTGCTTTATAGGAAATTACGATGTGGAAGGGGAAAGTCTCGTCACAGGGACTCCGCGTGCCACGGCTTGCCCCCGAAAGCGACACAGGAACCCCGACCCCCCCCCTCGTGCCGGGAGGAGGCAGCTGTGGGTGTTTTCAAAATTTCAAATTTCCGTTATCCCCCTCCCCTTTCCCCTCCCCTTTCCCCGCGTCCAGGCACGGGGCCGTGGGCATGGCAGACGAGACGAGCGCGGCCTTGGGCTCGCTCTCCCTAAAGGAAGAGCTACCCGGTGCGTGTCCCAACTTTATTCGGGGGAAAGTGGGGTTTTTTGGGGGGAAAAGGAAGCGAGACAGCGGGGGGTGGGTACCGTGCGGGGCTTGCGGGGATGGCGTTGTGTTTTGTTGAGGGGGCTGTCTCCTCCTCCTCTTCTTTCCTCCTCTCTCCTCTTCCCTTCTCTTTCCTCCTCCTCCCCCTCTTATCCTTCCTTCCTCCTCCTCTTTTCTCCTCCTCCTCCTCTCTCTCTTTCTCCTCCTCCTCTACCTCCTCTTCCTCCATTTTTTCCCTACTCTCCCTCCTCCTCTTTCCCTTTTTTCCTTCTCCTCCTCCTCCTCCTCCTCCTCCTCCTTCCCTTCCCCCCCCCAGCACCCCCCGCTTCCCGCCAGTGCGCCACTCCATCCTGTTCCAACACCGCGACCATGGCCTGCCCGAAATGCCTGACGCTGCAAATCCCCGTCGAGAAGGGCACCTTGTTCTGTTCCCAGGTTTGAATTTTTGTTGAAATTTTTGAAAAATTTGAATATTTGAATTTTTTGATTTGCGGGTGGATTTTGGGGGATTGGGCACCATGTAATAGTAAGGTCGGATTCATAGAGGGGGAGGGAGACTGACAATTCTTATAAAAAATTGCCTTGATGGGCCTTCGTCTTCCTTCAGGGTGGGCACGATGCACACTTTTTCATGCATACGGCGACATTATCGTGTCCAAAGTGTCTTGCATCACTCCATATTTCTACTCCAAGATCCCATTTGGGGCATTTTCAAACAAAGCCCAACGTGTCCTAGTTCTCCACATCTATCGCTGCCAATTCAAATTCAAATTCAAATTTAATCTATTTTTAAAAAACTTAATTCTCGATCCCACAGACATGCTTCAAAGCGAGCTGGAGCTCCCACAAGCACGTGCACAAAGAGAAGGCGACGCCTCCGGATGAACACCAGCGAAGCCCTGTCGACGCGTGAGGGAGGGAGGGAGGGAGGGAGGAAGGGAG
>NW_005803554.1:19826-22348 GCF_000240725.1 Microchloropsis gaditana
TTCGTTGCCAAATCTACAATGTATGCGAACATGGCCTTCAACTCTCCGCAACCACTTCCGCGTTGATATATACGCAGTGCATGACTCCTTCAATGCCACGTTCTGCCTGCCGCATCGGCGCCTCTCCAAAACCCCTTCCCCCTTCTCTTCTCCCCCCCCTCCAAAAGACATCTTTTTACACCATGAGTTCTATCAACATGCTGTAAAAAGGTGTTTGTGGCCGCGGTGGTGGGCGTGTCTCTGGCTCTTACCTCACACAAACAGGGAAACCAAGTCTCGCCCCCGCACCCAACGCGAGAGCCCCGAGCTGTGCTTCCCAAGACCACGTCGCCGCGCGCCTAAAGCTTTATGTGGCACGCACGCTCGCGCCCCGGCACGACCAGACACTAATGCTGTGTTGCAATACCTCTGCGAAGATCCAGGGACGGGGGTGGGAACGTGTGAGATGCGGCGTACACGACACCTACGAAGTGGCATCGGGCCGTCGGATGGGGCGTGATTCGTCTTAGGCCCAAGCCATTTCACGTCCTCCGTGTCTGCCGCCATAAAGGTGTGCCACGACCACGCGTCGTGGCGGGGGGGACCACAAGTAGGTTGGCATGCCATCGCATGTCCGTAGGGACGTGTAATACGGGCACGTGCGTCGTGTTGGACCGTACATAAGGCACGCGAGGGGAATCAGACGAAAACCGTCGAGGGGGGAGGGATAGGGCAGCCCCCTCCCCAAAAGGCGCCTCAAAGACACATTCACGCCTTCCCACTGCTCACACAAGGACCCTGCCTCCTCGTTCCATCGTTCCACAGCCCTGGACATGCCCCTTGTGCAGGGGAGGAGGTGCCAGGATGCGTGGATTGCTTGTTGTGGAGGGGAGCATTCTTAGGATCAACGTCCCCAACGAGGGCGAGGCTAGACGTGTCGACGTAAAAATAATCAGGATAAAACGACACGAAATGCTCAATAAAGCCGTGCGTCTAGGCTTACACTTCGCCAACCCAGGCTTTGCTCGGTCGCACACTCATTTTGCGGGGGGGAATTGTTGCTTTGGGCCTCCCAGATCGGTGACTTGGTGGTTTTGGCGTCGCGTTACGTTGTTGGGAAAAGAAAATTTGAGGGAAAACCGACAAGAAGCAGAAAAATCCATGTTTCAGCCAAACATACGACCTTTCAAGCTGTCTTCCGAATCCATGCTGGCATAAAACCATTTTATCAAACGTGGATGCCTCTGCAGGGCTGTGGGAAAGGGTTTGTGGTTTTTGTTTTTTCTTGGGCTTTTCGCGTGCTTTTTGTCTGACTTTCATCAAGAGGGGTGAAGGGCACTCGACATTTCACAAGCCACAAATTCATACACCCAACCCGCAAAAAAGCCCCCTACCACATTTTCGACACTATTACCATCTACTCGACCCCTTCCCACCCGATTCACGCCGTGGCTGGGCGTGGGGCAGGGTTTTTGGGTTTTTTCTTGGGGGGGCCAAAGGCCCAAAAACGAGAAAGGACTTTGTGTGGCCCCCGAGCGCTTTCTTTGAGGGCCGCTGCGTGACCGTCGCAATTCTCTGTCCTGTTCATTCGCCTAGGGACATCCCCCCCCATTTCCACGCGCACGTGTGTTGTGTGCGGGTGGTTAGCTCCAGCTGCGTGGCATGGGCGGTCGGCGGGCGGGGCTTGTTACGGTGTGTTGTTGTGGTTGTGGGGTGGGACAAGTGTTGCCTTCGCCGGGAGGGAGAAGAGGAGGCGGGTGGTTCCTGAGGCTGCGGGTCAATACTTGATCATAACCAGCCCTGACTTGATTCCCACACATTGTCGAAGCGCTTTGCGGTCCTCACGACGCGTTTGCGTGCCAGAATAGGAAGGGGGAGGTGTCGATGGGCTGTGTTTTGCGCGGTGGTTTGCCTGCATTGGGGAGGGAGGGAGGGCTGTGGGTGGAGATGGCGGCTCCTGACCCTCCAGCTTCTTTAGGGCACGATACCCGCACACTTTCATGCGTTCCACGCCCACGCACCGCCCGGCACACTATATGGCCTCGGTGTTGGTGTGGTGGTGGGTTGTTTACCTGGCCGTGGGCAAGGAATAGGGGGAGACGGTCTGGGTTTCCGCTTTGTCCCCAGGGACACGAGTGCCACGGGGGAGAGCTTTCCACGCTTGATAAATCGAACAAGCCCCTCCATTTTTATGCTCAAACTTTCCCACCACACGCCACGCCGCACCACAGCTTCTTTCGCCAGGACCCCAACGCGCGTGCCACGACTTGATCATGCCGGCCGATTTGCTTCATCCCTCCGCTGCCGACGAACTCCGCAAACATAAACTCAAGCGCTTGGTGCAAGGCCCCAACTCCTTTTTCATGGACGTAAAGTGCCCGGGGTGTTTCAACATCACCACTGTCTTCTCGCACGCCCAGGTGGGTGCCACGCACGGGGGGAAAGGGGGTGGGGCACCTGGGAGGCAAAGGAATTCAGGGAGGGTGTAGGGAGGGGGGAAGTGTGTTGGTGGGTGGTGCCTGGGGGGGTGCCTGAGGGAGGGA
>NW_005803554.1:22617-22903 GCF_000240725.1 Microchloropsis gaditana
GAGGAGGAGGAGGGGGGGGGCGAAGAGCAGGCTTCCTTTTTATTTTTTTTTCTTTCTTCTCGGAGGCTGGAGGGGCAGGTCACACTCCACATACATCAATCGAATTTCTTTCCTCCCACTCCACATACATCAATTCAACTCCTTCCCTCCTTAAGAACGCAACCATCCTCCCTTCCTTCGGGCCATTGATCCCATTCCTTCCAGATTCATCAGTACAATCCATTCCTTTCCTTACAGCTTCCTCCTCCTCCTCCTCCTCCGTCACTTCCCCTTCCTGCCATGTCCC
>NW_005803554.1:22913-23469 GCF_000240725.1 Microchloropsis gaditana
CCTCTTTTACCCCACTTTTACCCGACTTTTTCCCCCATTTCCTCGGACCCCAGGGTCTGTCTTTCCCTTTCCATCTCGTGCCGATAAATTGTCTTTTTCATTCCTTGATCCATTTTTCCCGAAAGTCTTCCCCAATTTTTTATTTATTTTCCGACTCTTTTCTACCTTGTGTGTCTGGGGGAAGCGCCGCCGGTCCAGGAAGGAATAAGGATTGCATCTTCTTCTTCTTGCCCTGTGACCGCCTTTTCTAGGATACTTAGTGTGTTTAAAAAATCGTGTTCATTCGATACAGACATTGTTTGTCTGAATCATCGCCACAGCTTTCCTCCCTCTCTCGCGCCCGCAGGCTTACCCCTTAACCTCCAGCTCCCCTCCCTCCCTCCCTCCCTCCCTCCAGATCCCGCCACCGCTCCTCCCTCCCTCCTTCGCCCGCGGTGTCTCGCTCATGAGCAACATCGCCTCGCCCACTCCCCCCCTGAGCCCTACCAATGAGGAGGGCGGGAAGTAGGGAGGGAGGGAGGAAGGGCTGAGCCCTAGCAAGGAGGAGGGCGGGAAG
>NW_005803554.1:24498-24772 GCF_000240725.1 Microchloropsis gaditana
AAAAACCCAATAAATAAAAACCCAAAACATAAAAATAAACCCAGACCATCGTCCACCCGCCTCACCCCTTTCCTTCCCTCATTCATGCCCACGACCGAGCAGGACCTCAACCTCCATCCAACCCTAAAGCCCACCCTGAAATCAACCCTAAAGCCAACCCTAAAGCCAACCCTACTTCCACAAGATGACCAGCGCCGAGACCCTCGTCCCTACCTCGATGACATCGAGCGAGAGCCCGAGCTCCTGCAACGACGGGTTCCGATATCTGTGGACC
>NW_005803554.1:26834-27200 GCF_000240725.1 Microchloropsis gaditana
CCACCGAAAGAGAAGCAGGCACCGGGTCCCGAACGCCATTTCCTCCTGTTTTTTTCGGATTTTTAAATGTTTTAACAAGGATTTTTTAAGGTTTAATTTGGGTGGGAGGCGAACACGACGGCTGTTCGATTGGGAGAGTGTTAAGGATTTCAATAACCCTCCCTCCATCCCTCCCCCCTCTTCCCTCGGCTGAAGACACCTGAAGCACGTTGCCGTCACTACATCGCTAGGTAGGGCCTCCCTCCCTCCCTTCCTCCTTCCCTCCCTCCCCTCCTCCTTCCCTCCCTCCATTCCCTCCCTTCCCTCCTTCCCTCCTTCCTTCCCTCCCTATTCCTTTCCCTCTTACCCTCTCCTTCTCTCTTGGAA
>NW_005803553.1:0-27253 GCF_000240725.1 Microchloropsis gaditana
GAGTCCTATTGGGGCAACGTGAACCCTATCGGGCCCCGGGCGTGCTACGACGAGGGAAAGCGGGTGGCGGAGACGATGATGTACGCGTACAGGTCACAGGGCGGGGAGGGGGACTCGAGCATGGAGGTGCGGGTCGCCAGGATTTTCAACACGTTTGGACCGCGGATGCATCCCAACGACGGACGGGTGGTCAGGTACGGAGGGAGACCGGGACGAAGATGGGAGGGAAGGAGGTGGAGAGGGCCATCAGGGGAGGGAGGGCGCCAGACCGTTTCGTCAATTCTTCTCGAGATGGAGTGGTCGTGTCTCACGTCTTGTCGGTCGTGCCCATGATTGTTTTCCACCCCTTTCCTCTGGCTCGGACGCGATGCCTCTGCAGCAATTTTATTATCCAGGCGCTTCAAGGGAAGAACATCACCATCTACGGCAAAGGAAGGCAGACACGGTCTTTCCAGTATGTGGACGACCTGGTCTCGGGCCTCATGAAGCTCATGAACAGGTAAGGACGTAGACAGAGGAGGGGAGCGGAGAAGGGGGCATGGAGGAGAGGACAAGGGCGGTCCCACAGGCGGCAAGGAGAGAGAGAGTGCGCCGTCGGATTACGACGCTGTCAACCCCACTGGTATTGACCTCCACCTCTTTGCCTATCTCCCGTGTTTCTCGTACGTCGTATTTCTCCCTGGCAGCGACTACGAACTGCCCGTCAACCTCGGGAACCCCGACGAATACTCCGTCAAGGACTTCGCCTTGCTTGTGCGGGTGAGTGAGGAGGGGAGACGAGGAGGGAAAAGGGAGGGAGGGAGGGAAGGTGGGTGTCAAGATGGGTGCTCACCAGGGAGAATCTACAGACCTCAAGAGTCTAAAAGAATCGTGCCCATTCCGAAAGCCAAAACCACGTTCTCAACGTTCCTCTTCGGCCTCCATCAGCATCTCATCTTTCCCCATTCTGTCTCTTCAAACCACAGGAGCTGGTCAGGAACACGGACAGCCAAATAGTGCACTTACCGGCGACCAAAGATGACCCCGCGAAGCGCAAACCTGACATCACTATCGCCAAGAAAGAATTAGGTTGGGAACCAACGGTGTCGGTGCGGGACGGCTTGGCCAAGACCATCGAGTATTTCCGAAAAGAACTGGAAGAAACGGTACGTCGACCACCATGCCTGCTCGCTCGAATCACTTTGTGTCCGGGTAGTGTATTTTAGACGGCTTAGCAGCTTGACAGAGACGGCCTTGAATGCTCGCAGGCTTATCGAATCCGAAAAGCTTCCAAACCTATGTCGAGGCACGACGCTTCAGTAACGCCCTTTCCTTTTCCTTTTCGCCATTTCGTGGAAATTTGACAGGGCGAGATCACGCCGACGGGACCCGAGGCCGCAAGACCACAGCCGCATGTAGAGGAGAGCAACAGGAGTTGAGGCAGGCAAAGGGCCCGATCGGGTGACGAATAGCAGGAAAGGGGGAACTGTGTGGGAAATAAGGACGCGCGGGACGTTGCGTAGGTTGTGTATTTGAGCAATAGAGGCCAGCGATAGTTTCATGTCATAAGCTGAAGGTCGGGCGATATCTGGCTTGTGGTGCTCTTTACGAAGAATCTACTCCAGTGACAGGAGGTAAAGAACAAAATCCAGGAATGTCGCATGCCGCGCAGACCTGGGACTTTTCGGAGCGTTTTCTCCCATGAAGCACGAGTCACAAATCATACCACTCAGTGCTTGCTTCTTTTCTCTGGCATTGTTGTTCTTTCCCTTTTGACTTCGACGAGGCTTGCTTTTTTTTCTTTGACAGTGATTCACGTCGCATACGCTTGTACGAATTGGATACGGAGATTCATGCGCGCGGTATTTCAAATTATAGGGTTTCACCCTGTCCGTGTGCGCGCTCATCCAAGCCCTGATTTATAATCCAACAAGCCAGAGAGGACTTCTTTTACTGCGAAACAGCACACGCGCGAGGTCGCAACACAAAGAATGCTAGGTGTTACATGCTACGTACGCCCACTACCCAAAACTGTGGAAGCGGCCCATGCAGCGATTCCTCTGATCACTTTTATCACGGCGTTTCCTTTGTCGCAAAAGAAAATCAAGTCGAAAACCTCCCGATCTACGGACAACGCCGACCCGAGTGTCTTCGCGATTTTCGCTCCACTATTAGAAAATTGACGCTGTCGATCGAACACCACTATTCGTAGCAGAACATTCATACACCATCCAATCATGGCACTTATTTGGTCCCGGACTAGGAAAAGACGCGTTGTGTGCCAGCGAGGTACGGCGAGCCTAAGCCGGTGTCTTGTCGACACCCGCTACTGCCTCCTTGCCAGATAAAAAGTGTATGTTTGGACGTTCTTTCGTTTATCTTCACCCTGCACCGCAATGGCTGTAGAGATTCTAGATTTTGGATATGAGCTCGTGACCTCTTTTATCTCGCCTCCCCTTTTCATGCGTAAAACTCAACCAAAACGTGACAGGCCACGGGCAGCGTCATCCTATCGCCCGATACTACGACGTACACATAAGTATGCGGCTTTCGACTCTCAGCGTCTTGGGCCCTGCACTAGGATGCGCCTTCCTACTATTCGATTCAAGCCTGGCATATCTACCGAGCTATATGCGTGGGTCTAAGGTGAGAATCTTCTGCTTGTGTTTTTTCATTTTCCAGTCTCTTGAGGAGGTACTACCTAATAGATGCTTGAGCCGCCGTCAAAGTACATCCATCAAGGCCTCATGTCCACCAAAAAGCCTCCCCATGACCAGAATGTACTATTTTGATCCTTTTCTACCTGTTCGTTTCTAGATATTGCCATTTTGGAGAAAGAGTGGAATTGCCAACTGCCTCACCAATGTCCTACATATTTTCATCGCATTCATCCGCTCTCCTCGACCTGTCTCCACACGGTCAATGTCCTCTCCCTTTCCGTGATTAGGGACAAATCTATATGAAGGAAAAAAGTCAGCGTGTCGTCGTAACGGGTCTTGGACCCATATCCGCTGTGGGTATTGGGAAAGATGCCTTCTGGAAAGCGCTGTTGGAAGGGAAAAGTGGTATCGATCGCATCAGCGGCTTTGACCCCTCCGGCCTCACTTGCCAGATTGGCGCCGAAGTAAAAGATTTCGATGCCAAGCCTTATTTCAAGGATAGGAAGAGCGCAGTTCGTAACGACAGGGTGACCTTGATGGGAGTGGCCGCCTCGCGCATTGCTGTGGACGATGCCAAGCTGGATTTGTCGTCGGTGGAGGGGGAACGCTTCGGGGTTGTGGTAGGGTCCGCGTTCGGAGGGCTTCAAACGCTTGAGACCCAGATTCAGACCATGAACGAAAAGGGTCCGGGCTCCGTGTCTCCCTTCGCCGTGCCAAGTTTGTTGTCCAACTTGATTTCGGGGGTGATTGCGTTGGAAAATGGCGCGAAAGGTGAGGAATCAGATCGGAAACGGCCTTAGGTCTAAATGATTCGCTCGGCATGCCTGCCATATCACGTTATTGAAGGGGTGAGTCCTCGTACAGTCCGACTCATCCGCCTTCCATTCCTCCCGTTTCTTCCTCCCAGGCCCCAACTACGTCGTGAACAGCGCCTGTGCCGCGTCCACCCACGCCCTGGGGCTGGCCTACGCACACATTGCCCACGGAGAGGCGGACGTGTGCCTGGCGGGCGGGTCGGAAGCGGCTGTGACCCCGTTCGGATTCGCGGGCTTTTGCTCGATGAAAGGTATTTGTCAAAGGGAAGACCGGAGGGGGACATGACGCGCGATGGGGTCCATGTACGTGATATCGATCCCGATTTCCTTGCTCTTTTCCACCACAGCCATGGCCACAAAGTACAATGACAACCCCAGCCAAGGCTCCCGACCTTTCGATAAGGACCGTTGCGGTTTTGTCATGGGAGAGGGGGCCGGGATGGTGGTGCTGGAAAGCTTGGAGCATGCGCAGAAACGGGGCGCGCATATTTACGCCGAGGTGGCGGGCTTTGGGCAGGCGTGCGACGCCCACCATATCACCACTCCGCACCCTGAGGGAGCGGGCTTGGCCCAGGCAATCACGTTGGCATTGGAGGACGCGGGTATGGCGAAAGAGGACTTGACCTACATTAATGCCCATGGCACCAGCACCGCCTACAATGACAAATTCGAGACGCTGGCGGTCAAGAAGGCCTTGGGAGAGGAGGTGGCCAAAAAGATGTACTTGTCGTCGACCAAGGGATCGACGGGCCACACGCTGGGAGCGGCGGGTGGACTGGAAGCAATCGCGACAGTCCTGGCCATAGAGACGAAGACACTGCCGCCTACGATCAATTACGAGACGCCTGACCCGGTGGGTGGCATAAGAGAGAAAGGAGACATGCGGGAGGGTGGAAAAATTTTCAGAGAGACTCTCATTGCATGTAGTACCTGTGCGGGAGATCCCTGTCCTCTGTGTGTCTCCTCACGAATGCTCTGCTTTCTTTGTCCCCTTTTTCTGGCCGTTTCACACGTCTGCACAGGATTGCGACCTAAACGTAGTGCCGAACAAGCCCATCACCCTGAATGAGATCACAGGGGCCGCCTCTCAGTCCGCTGGCTTCGGCGGGCATGACTCGGTGGTGGTGTTCAAACCATTCAAATAAAAAATCAAAGCCGTGCATGAATGCGAGGGAGACAGCCACCTAGAGGGAACGTGGGGAGGAGGCATTTTTTGGTTTGATATCTGTGTCCTTTGATACTGTACTTGTGCGCGTGATTCGTCTCTCCTCTGAAAGATCTGGGTGGTAGTGTTGGGAAAGAGACGACGGATCTGTAAGGGGCAACGCATGCGGGCTCCGTCTGTGCAATTAAGATGCAAAGAAGCGATGATTCGAGCGATAAACATCTCCTCCTTTTTGTGTCCTTTTTCTTCTTGTCACCGACCTCTGCCTCTTGGCCTCGAACCCCACCGGCGGAGAGAAAAGACATCCTAGGCACATCTTTCTTCGCGCACTCCAGGCGTCAGGTGGGCTGAAGAACAGGAAAGGACACCAATCCCCCGATAATCATCCGCAAAATTCCCCCTCCTCTTGCTACTTTTCTCCGTCTAAGTGTTCGTAAACCCCGTTGCCCACTCTGTAAAGCACAGGCATCCACATACTTGCTTTCCCCTTCGTCCGTTTCCACCGTCTCCAGGGATGCTTTCTGCTTCAGTTCCTCGCACTTACGCCAATGGCACAGACCCTCTCCGCCCCCCTCTCGCCTTCTTTCAAATCGGTCCTGCCTCAATTATCTGGTAGCCTTTTTGCTTCGGACATAAATTATATTGTGGTATGTCATAATGTCGCCAGGCAGCTGTCTCTACTTCAATATCATTTTATCTTTTTTTTTTAGTTCTCATGTTTCTTTCTCCTCGGTAGCAGCTGATCCAGCCCAAAATTGTGCATGATACGTGTGACTCCACTTTGAAAGTCGTTCCGATAGCTTGTTCCACTTGGTCTAACGCTTCCCTTACACCCTCCGTAAGCCACGTCTTTCCCACAATATCGCCCTCTTATCCGAATCTATATCGGCTCTCTAGGCCGCCAATTGTTCCGCTGCGTTCCCATTCTTTCCCTTCTTCACTCCATAGATATCCTGTAGCGCAGGGCGGTCCTCTGTCTTCCACCCCTTGGTCACTGACTCTTGTCCGAGAGACGGGAAGGAGTCAACCTGATGCACGTGTCGCCAAAGACCCAAAAATGGGGGCAAAGGAGATTGAGAAGATGTTTAAGTGTGAGCAATCTGGTATTTGATTTCCTACACCGCCGCCCGCAGATATACAGAGGCTCGGTAATGCCCGCAGATATACAGGCGCTCGTCCATGCTGTTCATTAGACAAGCTCCCTGCCCTCCATCATCCTACCTGGATAATAATCTCACGGGCCGCCTCCACCTCGTCGATCAGCTTCTGCTCCTCAGCAGTGGCAGTGCGCTTCTCCTTTCGAAGCTTCGTGTAGATCTCGTCAACCTACAACACGGATTCGACGGACCGGAGGGGAAAGGAAGTGAGAGAGAGTGAAATGGATGGAGGCGCCTGCATATCTCATTTTACATGAACATGCCCCATTGTCCGCTAGGAAAAAGGAACCAATACGGGACTCGAGCCGAAGAAAAATCGCGAGCAACGCACCTTGACGGCCTTAGGAAGTGTTGCGTTCAGCAGGGCCACGCGGTCGTTCAGGTCCTTGTGCACGTAAATGTCCTGCGAGAGCAGGTCACGCACCCCTAAAGCCCCCAGAAAGAACCAGAAACAGAGCAGACGCGACATGAGAAGAAATGATTTGCGCATGTCCACCATATATCCTAAACCGCCTCCTCCCTCCCTTGTCTTTCCTCACCAGACGGCTTGCTGATCAGCTGCGCCACCTGCGTGGTGAGCTTGTCCGAGGGACGGACGTAGGTCTTGCCCGTGGGGAAGGTCAGGGCGTGGATTGCCCATCCCACGGGGCGGATCGGGTAGTTCTCCGCAATGCCGTAGAAAGCGTCCTGGAACGAGATCACCAAGGACCGCGATGGGGATGGGGTCGGCGATGAAAGTGAGTCAAAACCGCCGGCAGGGAAACTTCTCACGGACAATAAGGCCCTTGAATACTAATATATGCATTTCTATACTTCCCCTCCCGTCTCTACCTCTCTTGACCTACCTGGATGTCCACCAAAATATTATCCAATGCCCAAGCCGCCACCGCCTCCGACCCCTGCGCGGGGTACTTGCTGTGGAACCAGAGCGTGGCGTATCCAAGGTAGAGGTTGGACAGGACGTCGGCATATCGCCCCGACAGGGACTCGGCGAATTTGATCTTCCCACCCATAGTCAAGGAAAGATCAGAAGCAATAGCAAAGGCAGCGGCGAGGCGACCAAGCTGCAAAAGACCCAGGATGGAAAATATTTGAGGGATGTATGTTTAGTCTTCAAACGTTTCATAAAATTCCGATCGAGACAGACACACGGCGCCTGCATGCGACAAGAGAAGGGGCGCGAGGGACAAGGAGAAAGAAGACCCTACCTGCGACTCGTAGTACCCCTCAAAGTTGGACTTGGAGCGAGAACGGATGAACGCCTTGGAGAAAGAGCGGGTGGCATTCACCGCCCCGTGCGAGAACATCCCCGCCAGGCCCTTGTTGAACCCCTGAAGATCGTCGCCCTTCTGGACGGCCTGCACGACCGACAGGAGGTGGGGATGGGCGCGCATCAGGCCTTGGCCAAACTGGATCAGGGATCGGGTCAGAGTGTTGGCGCCCTCCACTGTGATGGCGATGGGTGTGGCCATGTAGTTCGCCCCCATGAAGTTGTTGGGGCCCATGCAGATCCCCGCGCCGCCCAGGACGTCCATCGCGTCGTTCACGATTTGCCGGCCCCGGCTGGTGCACTGCTGCTTCATGATGGCGGAGATGACTGCCGGTTGCTCGTGCTGGTTCAGCATGGAATTCGTCAGGCTCTGAGCCGCCGTGATCACATAGGTATGCCCTGCGATCCTGGCCAAATGCTCCTGCACCCCCTCCAATTCGGCAATGGGCACTTTGAACTGCTTGCGAATGCGGGCGTAGGCCCCCACCGCCGTCACCGACAGCTTGCCTATGGCGATGGCGCCCGCAGGCAAGGAGATGGCGCGGCCCTCGGCCAGACAATCCATCAACATGTTCCAGCCATACCCTGCCCGCTCCTGGCCTCCCAGGAGCTTGTCGATGGGAATGAAGACATTCTCTCCCTCCACCGTCCCGTTCATAAAGAAGGCCGACAGCGGGTCGTGGCGGGGGCCCATACGGAGCCCGGGCAGATCCCGTTCCAGCAAAAAGATGGAGATGCCCTCTTTTCCTTTCCCCTTCAGGAGACCATTCGGGTCCTTCAGCTGAACCGCAAGCCCCACACATCCAGCCACGGGGGCCAAAGTAATGTAGCGCTTCTTGAACGTCGCGCGCACCCCCAACTGTCCGTTCTCCTCCACCACGATGGCTTGATCACGCATGGCCGCCGCGTCCGAGCCAGAGGCCGGGCCCGTCAACCCAAAGCAAGGGATCAGCTCTCCGGTGGCCAGCTTGGGCAGGTAATAATCCTTCTCGGCTTCGGTTCCGTAGCGCTGTTGAAGAAAGAGCCATGAAAGGGAAAAGGGTGGGCTGGGCAAGGCTGCTGTGTGACCGAGGCCAGATACCGTCGTTTGCCTGCGTCTAAGCCGGCTTACAGACATGGCCTACCTACCTTGAGAAGTTCGCCCGGGCCGAGGGAATTAGGGACCATGACGGACACGCCCACCGACTGGGAGCGCGTGGAGAGCTTCTGCACTACCAAGGCGTGGCCGTGGGCCGAAAAGCCCTTCCCGCCGTACTTCTTGTCAATGATCATGCCCAGGAACCCGTTCTTGCGGATGTAGTCCCACACGGGCTGAGGCAGGTCCTGAAAGGAGGGGGCGGTGCAAGAGAGGAGGCCGGGAGGACCAACATGACTCCTAAACTTTGTACTTGATCAGGGTCGTATGTGACACCAAAAGGAGAACTGCAACGGGACACTGACAAGGTGAAAGACGATGAAGAAAGAGATGTAGGACAAGGGTGGAGCGACCTACCTTATTCTTGTACATTTCGTACTCATTGGACATTTCGCAGAGCTTCTCCACTTCGTTTTCGAGGAAGGCCCGCTCCTCGGCCGAAATCTACAGTGGCATCGCAGAAAGGAATTTGTGTCGTCATAAATTAGTAACATATGAAATCACGGAACTTAAGTCACACTGGTGGCTTCGCACCGCCTTGGCAACCGAATCCTCTGACTTTCCCTAGCACGTACCTTCAAGTCGTACTTTTTTTTCAGTCCTTCCAGGGACGGGCTTCCCGCAAAGAGGTCACGATCAAACCCCACAGTGCCAGCCTCGAGAGCTGCAGCCTCCGTAGCAGAGATTTTGGGTGTAACTTTCTTGGCCAGATTGTAGGCAGCTGCAAAGAATTGGCGCTGTTGAGGAGCTACCATACTGGAAGGAATGGCGCTCTTCGACCTGGCCAGGGCCAAGGCAGTTTTCATGCCACGGCGGTGGAAAGCCTCCATATTTACTATTTCAGTAGTCTAGGGAGTGTGTTAAGACCGCTTCTTTGTTTTGTGGTGTTCTCGTGGCGCTAAGATGGGTTGAGGCAACCTTCTTGAACCTGGGAACAGAGAAGTGGGTGGAACAGGGATGAGATGCTTTGCATAGACTTTATACCGGCGCCCTCTACACCGGCCCCAAAATTCGATGCGGTGCACTACCCCCGCACACTTAGGCCGCTTTGGCATCCACATTGAAAAGCTTTACATTGCGGTCAATTTGCGGCATGCGCCCGCATAGGCACAAGCCTCGGCGGACAAAGGAGCCCCGCGGACCAGAACAGACGGCGCTTGCTCTTGTTCGCTCTCGCTGACTCATACACCGGTGTCCTCGCAGACTTCCACACGTCCACACACGCATATCCCGTCCATCTCCGTGACAGCCATCCCAACGTTGTACGCGATCGAAAAGCATGGGGGAGGAAAAACGCACAGCGGTGCCAAGAATCGGGACAAGGCAGAGAGGGAGAGGTGGGAAGGAAGGGGCGCCTCAACTTCAATGGCGGGGACGTTGACGTTGGAGAGGAAAGGGTTTAAAAAATGGCTACACTGACGCGTACCAAACGTCCGAGACCACGGTGCGGACGAAGCATTAGGGCACATAATTGGCACGTGTACAGATTTCTCCGTGCCTTCTCCAGTGCCGGTCCTGCTGAGTCACGCAGTTGGCACCTGGGTAGCACGATTGGCACATTCCGCCGTGTCGTTTATTCCGCAGATCCGAGCCGTAGCTGGTATGCAGGCAACTCGGTGTACTCGCTCCGCCCCATTTGCTTACAAGATTTATTCCTTTGTTTTCCCTGCGACGAATCAGCTCTTGGTCACCTTGTCAAGCACATGTCCGCGCCTTTTCCCAGTTGCGTGACGTGCAAGCGTCGCCTCTGCGTAATTTTTTCCACTCAACCAAAGAGCACACATGTTTTCCCTTTCCGAACACAGCTGACCAAGCCTGTCATGTCGTCTTACTATCATTTTCTACCCTGATCCTGCATTCCGGCAATAGAGGGAGTATCGTTGGTCTGCCATGGATTAATTTCCACGTGCTCAAGCCCGCATAAAGTCTCTTAAATCTGCGCCATGGATAGTTTTCTCTCTCAAACGTTGCAGCCTCTGCTGCAGCAATATATAGAAAACTACAGCAAAGAGCAAATCAAAATTAATTTTTTGAAAGGCAAAGGGGTGATGCGAAATATTGTATTGAATGTGGATGAGATTAATGCTCGTTTGCCCCCCGAGGCGTACAGGCACATGCGCTTTGCCCGGGTCGCAATGGATCAGGTCGCTTTCAAAGCATCGCTTACCCGAATCAAGACACAACCCGTAAGCATTTACGTTGAGCGTATGGACATCGACTTGTATGAACAGATACCAAAGTCGTCAGGACAGCCTACGACACATCCAACCGCCTCGTGTGCGACGGCGAGTCCAGAGCAATCTCCACCTGGCCCTTCAGGCCCTCTTCCTCTTAGCCCCTACACGCTGCAACAACGCATTCTTGATGGTATTCGCGTTGAAATCAGGGAGATTCGCTTTCGTGTGCGTGTCTTGGGTCGTCGGAAATGTGGGAAAGCGGGCGAATGGAACCCACCGGATGGGCTTTGGGTGTTCAGGGACCTCGTCCTTTTGAGTGTGACGGAGGAAGGGCTGGAGGGAAATTTGGAGGAGTGTTGGCGGTTCAACAAGCAAAGGTTTGCGGCAGAAAGTTTTGCTGGTAGGCCGAAAGACTACTACCTTTTCAAACAATTGCGGATGGGATCAATGTCTCTCTTTCTGCTTCCTCGGGATACTTTGGCTAGCAGCAGCAGCGGCAAATGTACATCCAGCGGCAGCCGTCCGAACTTGCTAATTGTGGAAGAGACACCACTGGCATGCGATATCATGATTCGTCGCTCTATGCACGACGTGAATTGCTTGTTGGACCTGGAAGTGGACGTGCGAATCGACCGATTCAAAATGCGGCTGGGATTGGCGGACAAAACCTACGAGCAGTGGTTCGCCTTCATCGTCGCTTTATATTGTTGTGCGGCAAGGCCAGGCAGCGCGCTTGCAGTTTCTACGTCGGCGCTTCCGGATGAGACCTCGGAGGCGCAGCAAGGCACCGGACCCCCCCCCGCAGATCCACTGCACACACCTCTGGCGGAGGAGGCGGAGCAACGCAGTGATTACGCCCGAAAAGGTGCGGAGCTGGACCGTATTTCGAGCGCTGAAATAGAGGGATTTGAGGCTGAGACCAAAGGTACTGTAGTAGGGGATGGCCGCCTCTCGCTGGAGTATGCCAGTGAGGACGAGGAAGAGGGAGATGAGGGTGAGGAAGAGGAGGAGGAGGGAGAGGAGGGAGGCGAGTCAACGCTTCTCACGTCGGCTGACCTGCTGGGCGAGAAAGAAGCTCACGAACGATCCGATATCGAGGCAAACACCTTGATGACTCCGGATAAAGCAAGTCCATCGCTTCCTCGCGTGGCCATGAGCGTGAGCATCGACTATGTGCAAATTCGCCTCGTCGACGACATTGGTCGCAGCAACGATCCCAACGACCAGTACCTTCCCAGTCCTGGGGCTGACAATCAGGAAAGTGACAAGGGGGCGGGCTGGCTTTTGAGCTTCCAGCGATGCCGCGTCGAGGATATACGTCCCGAGGCCGCCGGTCCTGACGAGCATATATTACAAATGTATCTAGGCTCATTTGACCTCAAAGTCTTGGACGGCTTGGGGGAGGGTGCTGTCTCAAACGAGCCAGTATTGCTTCGACCTACGCTAGCCACCCTTCTACCAAAGCCGGTGGAAAAAATGGCGGGAGAAGCACATTCAGTGTACCCGACGTTGGAGCCCTTCAGCGCGCGCGGGGAGGGGGCGAGCGACGGGGGCGGCCATCGCGGGGATGCTACCTCGCACACCCACCTCGAGGTGCCCGATACTGTCAGACTCAAACTACACACGTTTGCCTATCCGCCACCCCCACCCCCGCGATTGGCTGGTACATTGGAAGTCAACATTGGTCGCAAGCTGCAGGTCTTGGCTAATGCTCATGCTTGGCGCCGCCTTCTCGATGTTCTTGTCACACACACCGACGCACGCTGTATGTCGGGGGATTGGGGAAGAAAGACGAGAGACTACACACTGCAAGACTTTCCGCCCCCTGGCGTGCGTGATGTGGTAGTAAAATGCCAGGGGCTCCTTGCTCGAATGCCCTCTGCACCTGCCGCCTGCGAGTGGGCTGAAGCCGGGTGGGCATTTTCACTGGGGATTGGCATCTCATCCTTACGTATATCACACTCCTTGCTGCCTTCCTCTTACTTTCATGAATTGATGGATTCCCGACTACGTCTTCCAGTGGAAAATCAGCGCAAGAGCTGCAGAAGAAGAACTCCTCGCTCCCTGACACCGCTATTGTCACAGCCGAAGAAATTGGTTCCTTTGCGCTTGGAAGTATGCATGGCCGATGTTAACGTGGTTGCGCATCCTCATGGGCACTGCCGACAAAATTTTGAGGTCCTTCCCCCGACTTCCCTCAATTTATATGTTAGTGTCGAGGACCGATTGGGTGTGCCACGTCCGGCTGTCCTTGAAGATCTGTGGTACGTCCCCTTGGACGCACACACCTCTCTGACGGTCGCCCTGTCCTTACCCGATCCCGTCGGTTTGCACATCAATCCACCAATATGTAAAGCCTTGGCGCTTGCGTTGTGGCCCCCTGCCTATTGTGGTCGGACAAATCCCCGCCTCGGCTCCGAAACACTCTCCAAATCGTCCTTTCTACTCGATGCCATAGCTTCCTCCTCCTTCGACGCCCTGGCCACGTGTGCTTCGCTGCAGATTACCCTCTATGAACACAGTGACTGTCTTACAATACCATCGAGCACTCTGAAAGAAGGCCCCCCTCTTTTTAAAGTGGCCTTTTATTCCTGTCAAGCAATGGCAAGCAAAGTATCTTGCAGTGGTTTGCTCCATCGGTTGCACATGACACATGTCGGCCGGTCTGTGCTAGAAATGGGCCTCACGGACAGGGACAAAGGCATCCTGCTCCGGTTTGACGACAACTCTGGGTCTATTCAGGTCCCTGGCCACACTCGCTTGCATGTGCCCTTGGAGGACGGACCAATGGACCGGCTGGTCGAATTATTGCGCAGCTTTCTCCCGTCTCCACGGTCCATAGCGGGCAAACATAGCACGGCTAACATTCCTGTACATTCTTTCTGGTCCCAGACCCGATCGTGGGAGTACCGAGCAGTCGAGAAGACTACTGTGTGTGTATCCACAGATGGTGACAAGTCCTTGCGTTTCGTTTGCGAACAGCTGCTGTTGAAAGGGTCTTTTCTGCCAGAAAACGTCCCGGGCCCCAATGACGGAGACCACATTGGAACAATTGTGGAGTACCCCCACATAACTTTCCGTGTCCGCATGCATTCAGCTTACCAGATGAAAGCTGGTGCGGACTGGGAGCAATGGATACCGGGAGCAGGCATACTGGTGAAGATGGAAGGAAACCCTAACACAAGGGAGGAGTCGCGTGCCTGGAGCGTGAGTTTGGAATGGTCGAACTTACCATCCTATCTCCACCTCTCTACCAGTCTGGCCACCATTCTGACCGACATAAAAGAGCGAGTGAGGTCCTTGGCACGGAAGGCCTTGCCTAGAAGTACCCGCATGTCCGTTGAAAGCTTCCCCAGAGAAATGTCTTTTTTGTCCCGGGCCGAGTTGAACAAGGCCGAAAGGGTTTTATCGAAAAGGACCCGAGACTTGTCGCGCGGACTTCGGCACCAGATGGAGGAGGCAATGTGTCTTCTCAATGAAGCAAAGAAAAAGACAGCGTTGGCCGTGTCAAGCCATCGGAGGCAACTTCAATCTTGGCACCGACGTGTGGAACGAAAGGAATTGCAACGGCAGCATGCCCTTGCTTTTCACCACGCTGACTTTGCGGGCTTTCTGCACGTGGGTTCGCTCATTTCTCCGGCCTCTATGGGAAAAAGCAAGAGAACGTCAATGAATGGCGTCAAAGCGAAACATCTCATTAACCTGCCTCGGTTGTGGTGTGTCCTGAGGAATGGGCTGCTTCTCTGCTATGACCAGCCAAACTCCTTTAAAATTGAGCGTGTCTTGACTGTGTCGGACAAGGAGCCCTGCTCGAATTCCGTCACTTTGCAGCCCTTCACACCTTCAGATCGGCCTTCAAGTCGCTTTTACGATCGGCTTTATGCCTTGTCTTACTGTACAGGAGATGATGACCCTCTCTTCCTTGTTTGCCAAGAGGTTGCAGACCTAGCATCGTGGAAAGAGGCTCTAGGGCCCTATGTGAAGCTCGATGGAGCCTCAGATGTCCCGTCGTCTGTACGTGAGACGCCCAAACGGGCCGTTTTGCTCCACCGTCTCAGCTCGGACACAAGGACTTTCCGCACTGGCAAGGCGACGATTGACCCATCTCCTCGGGGAAGCAAGAGATTCTCGCTCAAAGGACTGGGCTTTCGCAAGACTCAAGGGCAGCAGCACTACTTAGAAAACACACCTTTGTCACAAACCTTGGCTTTGACGTGCTCTCTCACACATAGTACACCTAATCCCCCAGCTCTAAAAGACGAGCCCACCTCCCCGAGCCTCCTTTCTACTTGTACTCCAAACATAACCGCTGCTGCATCTAGCGCTTGCGGGGCCGGTAGCGATAAGTTCAAGCATTTGTCAGTGATAGCTCAACCCCTTGTGAGGACAGGACGAGAGCATGCGTCTGTTGTGGCAAGTTACACTATGACGTCGCGTCTTGTGGAACGCATCACGCGGGATGAGCATGGATGTCCGCAGGACCCTCTGCATGGGCATGTGGAAACACGCTCTTGGTCAGTCACACACAGCTTCCCTGTCATTCAAGCATTCCATGAAGAATACACTCGAGTCTGGACGACGGCTCGTCGGGATGACAATAAAGTGGAGGCAGCTCTACAAGCCGACGGTCGTTCCCCCCACGAGGCAATGGGTTACGCGCATCAATTACTGGAAGGCGCTGCGCACTTGCTGAAAATGCCCTTTCCTTCTCCGTTGGAGCGACAAGAACAAGGCGTTCTCCTAGGACGTTATTGGCAACTGGTGGTGGGTACTTGTCAAGCTCATGGGCTCTGTCGTGCTTTTCTTGGGCGTTTTCTGAGGTTGCCTGACTGGGCATTGCAAAACCCGCAGCCACATATGGAATCAGTAGCTGACGAGCCCATTCCGGTCACATTTGAGTCTGCAAGCGCCGATGTTGCTGCTGATACGATTGACATAAGCGGAGATGATAATATTCAGGACGACCCTTTGCTGTCCATTCTCAGCAAGTTTGAGGAAAAACTCGGAAGCATATGCCTTGCCGTTAAAAAATGTCACATGACAAATATTTTGTATACAGCAGTCGTCAAGGATCATGGTCAAGCCATCGAACGCGAATCGTCCGCGGGCAAACAAAGGGTGGAGCAGCTGCAAGAAGCTTTGCAAGAGGAGAAGAGACGCGGCGCTCTATTGGTCCAAGAAGTAGTCAAAGCACAACTTATCCGAGACGATGCTGTGGCGGCGATGACGGAGGTGTCATTGGATGCGGGGCGCAAACTTATGGAATCCGAGTTGCGGTACGCGGCTTTCTGCAGAAAGTTACCGCACCATTTGCAACCCCAATCCAACCACCGGCGCCGCCCGAGTCGCGGGCACACTCCTACAAGACATGTTCAATCCCATCACCATGCCACAGGGACGGGCGCGGCACGCCTCAAAACTACCTCGCCCCCTTCTCCTTTGCAACTGGATGGCAGCAGGGACAGCAGCGCCTCTGCCAAAAGCTTTGTTAGCAGCCGTGGGTTATCATGTGATCGAGGCCAGGTATCCAACCTCCGTGCAGCCCTTGCCAGTGAGGCGGATGGCGGCGTCAGGCCCGTCACTTCCCCACGACAACGACGGCAACAGCTGGAAGAGCTGCTCATGAGCAGTAATGCCAGCATGAGTCACACTCTGTTTGCGACCAGTAATGCAAAGACGACGGCAAGTGTAGGAAATTTCAAGCTAAGTCGGCAGCTGTCCTCCATGGACGGCGAAAGCTCTTCTCCTTTGGCTTCCTCTGAAGTTGCTGGCGTTACTTTATCGACGTCCAACAGATGTCCGTCTCCGACAGTCACGGGAGCGGTTAGCCAGGCGCATCATTACGATGTCGTGTTTAAGATGAAAGGCCTTCTAGCGGCCCGGCTTGAAGAAGTGGGTAGTTTGAAAGAGCGTTTAAAAGAAGCAGAGGGAAAGGTGAAAATGTACGAGGACCGTGTCCATAGATGGGGCGTGGAAGCCCGGGAATCCGTACAAATGACCAGGAAGGAAAAGACGTCGAAAGTGAAGGAACTTGGACGGGAGGCCATCGACGATGTCCTTGATTTGTGGCGAGAGCGAGTTGGGCAAGCGGAAGATGGACGCAAAAAGGCGGAGAGGCTCTTAAAGAAGTCGCGTGCTCAATGGAAAAGGCTGCTGACTCAAATTAAGGAAGAAGAAAGCGACAATGAGATCGCTGAGGAGGAGGAAGTAAGGGAAAGCGGGAGAATGGAAGAGGGATCGATGCGAAGAGATAACGACTACCGACGATTACTGCGGGCTCTCGAAGAAGGAGCCATGCTTTGAAAATAGTAAAACCATCGCAAATGAAATGCTTTTTGAAAATGTACACAACTGCCACTACATATCACTGTAGAAAAGGTATGCTCGTGAAATCCTAAAATTTAACTCTTAATGAAGAAGCAAATGGACCGAGATGCACATCGCGGGACTTATTGCATTTGTTAAGCGACTTTGTGAGCACCCGCACGGCCAAATCGTTATTTATCACGCAAGTATTTTCTTTTGAATAATTAACCATGCCCGTCCCCAGGGCTCTTCGCGCTCAGATTTGTGCACCACTTCCCACTTTGGCCCAGGGAGAGCTTTTGTGATACATATGGCCAAAGTCCCGACCGCTTGTGAATCCAGAACCTTCGCTATGCTCCGCATCAGCGTATCGGTAAATGCTGCCGACACGAGGAGGATGACTTGGAATCCCTCCATCTCGATTTCGACAATGTCATCGCAAGCGAAGTCGACCACTCGGGTACGCAGCATGGGTATACTACTCTGTTTACTTTTCCATCTTTGCAATGCCTGTTCTGCAAGTTTTGCGCGTTTCTCATAGATTTCCACCCCAATGCACCGCTTCCAGACGTATACACATGCTGCCGTGAATATCTGCTTCCCAATTCCCGAACCAATGTCAATAAGCGAGCCTTCCCCCTCTCTCGGTAGGGCTTCTAACTCATCAATCAGGCCTAAGGCTTTTACCAGAGTCTCTCCGCTCAGCTCTCCATACATGAGGGAAGGACAGTGGTGCGAAATGTCGTGCCCCAAGACGAGGGCGGGGTTCAAAGAGGGGTAGAGACAAGGCTCGAGGCGGGAGTAAAGCGCAAGCCCATCTTGAAATTTTGAAGACCTAGACGCTCCTTCGATCCTTATTGCCGTTTCCATAAATGTGAATGACAGCCTGTGAAAGAAGAAGGAAGGGAATGCCGTGTGGAGTGAAGGATCTGTGGGTTTCGACACGGAGAAAGAGTACTCTCGAGAAACATTCGAAGTCCTGCCGTGCTCTCCATTCGCTCTCTTCCATAGAACCAAATGATGCACAGGGACAAATTGCAACTCCTTCTTTTTCAACATTTGTCTTCAAAGAACCCAGTCCTTTCATATTTATACCGTTCTATGAAGACGAGAGAGGAAAAGAAGTTGAAAAATATGACAGTAGGAACCCAACGTTCTCTAGTCGATGCATATTCCATACCCCTAGACTCAAAATGAAAAAAGACACACTGCAAGCTGCACAACAACTTCTCTCACGGCTTATGCAACGGGGACAAAACCCAAGGGAGTTGGTAACCACCTCATCCTTTCATGTCTCCCTCCATAAGCACGGCCTTTGGCACAATTCTGTGATTATAGGATTGTTTCGATTGTACATCGGTTGCCATTGAATGCCTATATATCAATTTATTCCAATCCGACGTCATCACACAAATATTTCGAGAAGGTCCATGTCGCATGTATGTTTGGAACACTCTTTTTCCTCCTCCCCCCCTTTCCCCCTTTCATTTTCCCCTACGCACCCATTTCACCCTGCGATCCATCGGACTTCACCTTTGTTAAACCATCTATTCTCACCCCTGCGTCTCTCCTTGCTTCGATTCACATTTCAGCATTGTTAAATACTTTTGTCTCGTTGTGCGGTCGGAGCTTAAATATTTCGTTCATGTCTTATTCTCGTCTTTTGATCGCCTTCTCTCTATGGTATGCGGGATGTAACTTGGATGAGTGACTAATTTGAATGTGTAAACACCCATTTTCAAAGCCAGAAGGTGATGTGAAGTCCTACAGAAGCTAACATGCTTGAGGCATTCAGACGCTTTTTGCTGGCTAACCCTCCCACGCCCAGCTCAATAATCCCGATACACACCTCGAAGTCCACTTCGGATGTGCGGGGACGAGAACGAAACCAGTATGTCCAGCCCACGAGCAACACAAGAAGCAGGAAGAGGATGACCAAGACGTGGTCTCCGACAGTTTTCCCATCGTCTGCCATCGAAAAGCACAGGACGAGGCCGCGGGGAGGTGAAGATATCCCTTAGAGATGCCGACCCTACCAACAAGCTAAAGTGAAGTCGCTGCCACGGAGTCCTCCCAAGTCGGGCCAGCCACTCCTCGGATACCTGTGTCCGAAGCGTGTCTATTCATTAAGTGTAAGGTTTTTGGATTTCAGGTCACGTTGGTTGGCGAGAGGGCCGCTGCTCGTTCGCTCGCTTGGCGAACGACGGCTCATAAGGCGAAAAGAAAGGACGAATAGTATAACCTGACCAATGAAAAGCTCGCCTGCCTGGTTCTTATATACAGGCATACCCGTCATCATTGACATAAGAACTGACAGAACGCCTACAACGGTCGAAGCCACGTTCGCTCCTGCGCACTCTCTTTTAAGAGCGCCGACTCACTTTATCAACATGACCCGTAATGTTCCGCCCCTCTTCAATTTCGACTTCCCGTCCTGCGAGTATATCACGCAACATCCGCGCACTCACGAGCTGCTAGGCTTTGTACTGGTAAGAAAATTTGCTCTTCTGAGCCATCTTTTTAAAAATGGCATCCCTTAGCAGTCCTTATCCTCAAACACGCCTTATGTTTGAAATAGGCTGGCGTGGCCATCGGCCTCATCATTATAACAGTCCTAACCGTGTATCCGGGAGAGCCTTTCGACTCTTCTGTACTGGGACCTATACACTGCAAGCCATTGCAGTCAGAAAGCGATCGAAAAAGATTTCAAAGACTTGGGGACAAGCCGGAGGAGATGGATGTAAATGTAGATTGTAGGCGTACCAGCACTTGTTCGGGGGCGCATGCAATTACGTCAAAGATGTGGAATTATGACTCCAGCGGAGACAGCTGTGACATTTTCCCAAGCAAGATTTCAAGCATCCGCCACGACTGCACCGTTGACAGGGTTAAGAGTCATTTTTCTCCCCTCTCGACCACCCGGAAATCTCGCTGCAATGGACAAGAACAGCAAGCCCAGGCTGACGCACTCCACCGCCTTTTGCTTCGGGAAGACCGCGTGTGGCAGCAATTTCAACGCCTCCCTCGGACTTTTCAGAGCACGCTGGGTTTATCGGAATCTCAAGTGCGTGCGGCGATCCGTCAAGAGGTATCGCAGGCAGAATTCGAGGTCCCACCGGGAACAGGTACCGAGACACTCCCAAAGGGTAAGCACCACTTTATAATGAGTGATAGTCTTAATTATTTGCCTTGAAAGATACGCATACGACTCTTTATTCTTACACTGGAAAGACACAGGAGTTATCGTCGACCCTATGGGCATGTCAAGTAAGTTTTTATCTGTTTCAACTGGTCTCTCTTGAGCCATTCCGAGTACGTTATATCGGTTGCTTTAAAAAAAATGCTTACTTTCTCTTCCTTTGCACCACTAAACTTAGTGCGAGTGAACCTAGCCTTCTATCTGATTGCTTTCGGCGCCTTGGTATATTTCGTCGACATGGACTATGGTTATGCAGCCACATGCCTGTTCACTCGATGGTTTCCGAAAGAGGCAGAAGTATTAGGGTTCAAACCGGTTAGTGATTAAGCATGACTGAGACAGCTTCCATGTGATTTGTACAAGGGAACTAGTTAAATCCAAGCAGTCTGAGGTTTATGTGAATAGATACGCACGTGTTTGTAAATGTGGATTGTGTACATGCAAAGGTAATGAAAGCTAAAATGCATGGATTGAAGGCATAGATGGACATCTTTCCTACGTTGGCAAGGACTTTAAGTTAAGATGCTGAGTAAACCATACCTGGGAGAGTTCCGGGAATCGCCAGATTTGTGACAAACGTGTGGAAGAAAAACGAAATGAATGTCTTTCTCAAATACCTCTCTTCTGCACTGGGAAGAAGTTGATCTCCGACGGATGATTTGGAAATAGTGATGCAGGATTTTTTTCAATTTCTCATCATTCCTGTATGGGCGAAATGTAAAGCTTTCGCATAGTTTGAATCTCCGTTACTTGATATAACGGCTAATTGACCGGTAAGAACTCGGGAGATTCGGGGGTCTCTGCTTTTCTATTGGGGGAGCTTCCGCAAATTTCGCTGGTCACTTGTGACGGGTGAGACATAATGAAACCGAAAGCATGTCGAGGTGCAATTACCCTCTTGGTTTATTCATAGTTTGTGCGCAAGATCGCAGAGCTCCTAAGTGATTGTCGTGGGAAGGTGCTCCGCTTGAGAAGGAGAGCGACAACGCCGTTTCGATTTGAACGCGGTTGGGTTTCTGTTTCTCCGGCACTTGCGATACGACCATCTTTCCCGTTTTACCTTGCTTCCTCGCCATGCGTTTTCGTTCGCACATGCAACTGTCGATCTGGTGTGCAGCGCAATGAAACTCTGTGTGTGCGTTCAATTAAGACGTGGCCCCGGTCACTGTTCTGTCGCCATCGACGTATTGAAGGTGTTTGTGGTCGATCTATAATTATAGCTTTCGCTTCTCATTTAAAGGAAGCCTTACATCCAATTGCCCTTCTCGGTTCCGGTAAAAGATTCTGTCGAAGTGATTAAGTCGATAACACACACCGCTTACAACTCACAAACAGCCAAAGAACACTTCTACTCTTACCACCACACCTAAATTGAACATGCGTCGCGCTGGTCTTGTCGCTGCTCTCACTTACGCCGCCTTTGCTGCAGCGGAGGATGCCGCTCCTGCTGTCACATCTTTGGTGAATGGCCAAACCGCGGACGTTAAGTCCGCCTTGCAAAACATTCTTATTCAGACTGAGGATGCGAAGCCCGCTTCGATTACCCTGGGCGACGCGAAGACCCCCATGGGTATCTCCATCTCGAACCAACCTGGAGAAGAAGCTATTGTGTAAGTGTGAAAGAGGGGTCGAGAAGAACCCAAATAGCATGGCCGATAAAAAAAGGGATGTGTTGAGCAGCCACTAATTTCTCTGTCTCTTGCTCCTGTCCTCCCAATGAGCAGGTTGGTGGCCCCAGATTTGACTGTGGCTCCGAAGGTCGGCCAGGTTGGCTGCTATACGATTGGTGATGATGTCTCCAAGATCGCTTTGCTCATGTGCGAAGATAAGGATTCCGCCGCTACTCCTGTTCCCGACAAGGAGAAGGGTAAGTCTAGGATAATTAAAACATTAAGCCAGTCATTTTCCACGTCAACGACCCAAGTCTCTGTCAATGCTTGAAATGGTCTTCGTCGCATTACAAATGATGAAAATCCCCGATACGCATCGCAGACGGCCAGGCCTTCGCGTGGGTGAAAGGCACCCTCACGAACGAGGGCCCCGAAGCTATCTGCCAGCTCAAGTTTGCTTCGAACGACCTTAAATTGGGCATGGCTGCGATAGAAACCGTCCCCAAGGAGCTTGAGAATCTGACACCCTTCAAGCTTGAGCCCCAGGAGAGCATTAACTACAGTTTCCTTCTTCCGATCGACGCGAAGGAGATGGCCGCGCCCCTGGTTGGGATCCAGGACACGCTGGGACCCTGCAAGATGATTGAAAAGGCGAAAGAGGCCTTAGCTGCCGGGAAATTGGTGGGAGGTAACACCCTCGCGGACTCGGGGAAAGCGGCCAGTGATGCGTTGGCGAAAGGGAGTGATGTGGCCAAGAAGGCCGCTGACAACGCCAACGCCGCGGCTGAGGAAGCACTAAAAGCCGCTAAGAACTCTCAGGTTGCAACGGACACGGAGAATCCCGACTATGGCGATGATGATGATGGCGACGAGTCTACGGGGTCCTCGACAGAAATGACTGCCAAAGATCAGCTGGCGCAGTCAGCGGATGATTCCGCCGATGATGATGATGGCGACGAGTCTACGGGGTCCTCGACAGAAATGACTGCCAAAGATCAGTTGGCGCAGTCAGCGGATGATTCCGCCGACGACGATGGCACCTCAGGTGATGACGGGTCGCCGACCGAGCTGACGGCCAAGTCTGCAATCAAAGGTATCAAAGATGCCTTGACCGGCGCCGCTGATGCCACCGTGAAGGCGGCTCAGGAAGCTACAGCGGCAACTCAGGCGGCCGCTGGAGGGGCCGTGGATTCCGCCCAGGGCGCAGCTGGGGCCGCCGCAGACGCCGCTCAAGGTGCGGTGGACAGCGCCACGGGCGGGGCTCAGGCTGCCGCGGATTCCGTCTCTGGGGACGTCTTGGCGGACGATGACAACGCGGAGGCCGCGACGGCCGGAGATACGGCGGACGAGGCCAAGTCCGCGGTGGAGAAAGCCGCTGGGAAGGTGAAAGACGCCGCCGCCAACGTGCCCAAGGCGGCCAATGCCCTGGACATGAACGGTGATGGCGCGGACGACGAAGCGACCTCTCCCGCGCCCAAGGTGGGGGCGTCCCTCGTCGGGCTTTTCACCGTGGCCGTCGTGGTTGCTGCCCAGTTCCTCCTCTAACGCAGAAACGTATTTTCATGCGTGACTGCTGGCGTTTCAGACTAGGCTAAGAAGAATGGGGTCAGATTGAAGAAGTATTAAGTTTGTTAGTGCGCGACAGTAGGCGACATCTCTTGTTTTCCTGTGATTTTTGGCTGTTTTCCAAGCAAACCCTATGTATGAACGACGCGCCGGGACGAAAATTGGGGCCTAAAAGTTAGATTGAAGGCAAGTAGGATATCAATCATTGCCAGCACGATTTTTAGAGACGTTCATGATTGCATGAAATATCAATGAGAGGAAGGGAAGGAAGACAGGCGGATCAAAAAAAGCTCGAAGGTGAGCGTCCATTAGATGAATAAAAGTTCTGATTTAATGGTGTTCACCGTGGGGAAATGAAAAACACTTGGATCCATAATCATCTTGGATTTTAGTTGAGATCGAAACACGACAATTACGGATTTGCTCTGAGAGGGAAGGTAAAAAAAGAAGATATTACTCTACATTTTCGAAGAGACTTACAGTTGTACAGTCAGAACATCTCACAAGACCGACAATCGTATTTGACGGGCCTACACCGTTGACCTTACAAAGATTTCACCCTCTTTGTCAGGTTGGGAGCATCTCGTTACTTTTAAGAGAAATGGTATGCAAGCAGAGCATCATTTTTGGTAATATAAATGGTACTTCTAATGCCTCACACGAAGCATAGAGGGAAGATTTAGGATATCAATGTTGATTTTAAGATTCTGGGGAAAATTATGGTCACGAGCAGCCTTATTATGTCGGAGTTTTGGAAAAAGCCAGGTCGAACATTGTTCTGGACAGTAGCTCAGGCACTATGTGAGACATGCAGAAACAAGTATCTGTCTGGGCTATTATGCAACCTCTCCCTTCTCCCTCACAAATGTCAAGCTCCTAAGATTGTTAAAAATGATAAGTGGTGGATCATACAAAGTCATCAAATGTTTCTTTATAGCCGTCTGTCTATTTTAACAGCTTTCCTAGTCTTCGTCCCGGTGTCCTTCATAAAGATCATTAAAGACGTTGAGGCCAAGAAAGGAAGTGTGAGATGATGAAAAAGAGGAGGGTTTGAGACGGAAAAAGAACAGTGGCGGTGTACGAACAGTGTCGGTGTACGCGACGACGGGTTATCAGGGATGGGGCAGGGAGAAGACTTAGAGCCAGGCAACCATATTCGGATGCTGTCCTCCTATCGCCTGCTGGACAACCCCGCCCTCCTTTCGCGATGTACACGTCTGGTGGTATACACAGGGCAGTGTCGGTGTACGCGACGACGGGTTATCAGGGATGGGGCAGAAGACTTAGAGCCAGGCAACCATACCCGGATGCTGTCCTCCTGTCGCCTGCTGGACAACCCCGCCCTCCTTTCGCGATATACACGTCTGGTGGTATACACTGGGCACCCAAAAGTTCACAGAATGACAAACTTTCTAAATACGTTACAGGGATTTGGCAGGGACATAACGTGCAAGCGGGTGGAGAGACGAACAGAAAGGAGCTTAAAGTTTGGTGTATCCTTCTATTGCTCCCCATTCGCCTCCTCTGTCTTGGATGGCCACTCTCGACGAGCTATTGTTTCACCAACCACAGCCGCGTATGGGGATCGACGACATATCTGTCGAAAACTCTGGCGGGGGTGGGATTTTTTTGAAAAATTTGTTCAAAAGCCTCATTCAGGGTACTCGGGCCTCGAATGCCATTCCGGCAGGGGGCGGATTAGGGAACGGTGAGGCCTCTGACTTTGCTTTTCACGCCGCCACTTCCTCAAATTTTGCCGACAAGAGCTTAGACACAAGCAAGGAGACGTTGGCTCTTCTTAAACAATTGGTTGATTATATCATTAAGACCGGTGGGAAGGACCAAGATGAAAGCAAGCAAGAGGAGGAGGAGGAAGCCCTCATAGCGGGCTTGGACGACGTGGAGGACCCGGATGCTTTCGGAAACCTAGCTGACTTGATAGAAGACCTGCTGGACCACGTGGAATATTTTCTGAGTACTGCGAAGCGCGGGGAAGGGGAAGGTATCAAGGAGGCGGGAGATCAAGAAGAAAACAAGAAGCTCGCTTCGGAATGGGCACGTTTGCGTCGCATGGCGGGGGCGGCTAGACAGACAGCCAGCCGGTACAACACGATGTTGTCGCAAACTTTGGATATCCCGAAACCGCAACACGCTTTCCAGGATGAAATTGACAACCGGCGGGAGACCTGTTTCCGGCCTTGTCCCCATGGAGATGGGAAGAGCGTGGAGGGGGGGAACGCTTCGGAGATCCCGCATCCGTGTGAGACTGAGATCCGGAACTTTACCTACTCAACTTGGCAATTACAGGTTCCGGCGGAGAATGACATGCAAGTCCCCTTATCGTTACAGGAGAGCAGCCCGGCCGGCCTGGTCGCCAGCCCGGAGGCCTTGAGGGGAATGGTGCAGAGCATCCGTGAGGAGCTGGAGAAGGAGGACGAGAAGGCGATAGCTGTGGATTTGGAAGCGCATAGCCTCCGGTCATTCCAGGGATTGGTCTGCCTGATGCAGATCTCTACACGGGAGAGGGATTTCTTGGTGGATACCTTAGCCCTCCGGCGGGAGGTGGGCCCCCTCTTGCACGACCTGTTCACCGACCACACCGTCCTAAAAATTTTCCACGGGGCGGAAAGCGACATCAAATGGCTGCAGCGTGACTTTGGCTTGTACGTGGTTAATCTGTTCGACACCTTTGTGGCTGCCCAAGCTCTGCACATGCCGAAGAAGTCTCTGGCGTACCTGTTGCAACACTACGTGGGTGTAGTGCTGGACAAACAGTACCAGTTGGCGGACTGGCGCGTCCGGCCCCTGCCGGAGAAGATGCTGCACTACGCCCGGGAGGACACCCATTACCTTCTGCACCTCCACGACTGCCTCCGCCGGGATTTGGGCCGAGAGCAGGGGAGGATACAAGAGGTGCTGGAGGGGTCCCAGGCGGTCAGTTTGTTGCGGTACCGGAAGGAGACGTTTGATCCAGAGGGCTACGGGCGTCTCTTGCAGGGCCCACGGCGCTGGACAGGCGAGAGGGGGGAGGGAGGGAGGGAAGGCGGATTGGCACCGGTGCAGAGGGAGACCCTGAAAGCACTTTACGATTGGAGAGATCGCGTGGCGCGGGAGGAGGACGAAAGCCCCGGATATGTCTGCCCAGACAAATTGCTCTTGCGTCTGGCAAAGGTGCGGCCTCTTACCCGCGGTGGGGTACAGGAATGTGTGGGCAGCGGGAGTGCCTTGCCGCCGTTGGTCGGGGCTCGTATGGAAGACATGCTACAGGTGGTCGGGGCGGCTGGGAAAAAAGAAGGGGAAGAAGAGGACAAAGCCCGCGTCTTCTCTGCAGGGGGAGGAGAGAGCAGCCTTGGGGACGGGGGGACTCAAAGGAGGGTTAACACTAGGACGAGTGAATCAAAAGCGACCGCGACTACCGTCCATGCGGACGCTGAGAAGACGCCCTTGTCAGACTACGCGTTCCCTGTTTATGTGCCCGCCCCTCTGGAGGACTCTCTTTCACAAGAGCGTGTGAGCAGCACGATTCACCCTCCCCCCACCCTTCCTCTTCCTCCCGTCCTGAACACGGAAGAGCTGTATTTGTCAGCTGGGTGGACGGTGGCGTCCGATGGCCTTCAGAGCATGACGCCGGTATCCACCGGGGCGGGCCGGGAGGGAGTACGGGCGGGAGTGGTAGCGGCCACAGGCAACGAAGGTTTGGAAAGCCATCGAGGCCTTCAGCATTCCATAGGTTTGTCCGTCCGCGTACGCTCAAGCAACGTGGAGGAGGCATCGGCCCCTACGCTGCAGGCAGGGGTTGAGGAAAGGGAGGGAGGGAGGGAGGGAGGAGGAAAATGCACCGAAGGGGACGCGCAAGGGCCCTACGCCACGGCTTTGGACCCGCTGGCTGGGGCTCGCGCGCTTTTGAGAAAGGAACAAGGTCTACCACCTGTGAACAACGCCGAGGTCGATTTCGACGGTGACTCCGAGGAGGAAGAAGAGGAAAAGGGAGAATGCGAGGAGGAGGGCGAGGCCGACGAAGAGGCGATGCCGCGCTCCATCGCAGACATATACAGGATATCGAACCGGAACCGGCGGAGAAACAAAGAAAAGAAGAGGCAGCAGGACACTAGGAGCGAAATGTCGGCCGGCGCGGACGGCGGTGCAGGGGAAGGGGTCGAAGGCCCCGCGAGGCTAGGAACCACTCGATCGTCATCGCCTACCCCGGGCGACAC
>NW_005803552.1:0-27243 GCF_000240725.1 Microchloropsis gaditana
CAGCTTGTCTGCCTTGTGTACTAGCATTGTGATGCAATTTGATTGTGGTTTGACTACTTGTGCCATGAACTGTATACACCACGACTTGTCTTCTTCTCCCCCGCAAGCAGCATTGCAAGTATGTCTGCCTGCCACTCTGAAAAGGAATCCCATATTCATTCGTTGTCTTCTCTGGTTATGAGCAAAGAATTGGATGAAGCACGCAGGAACAAAAGAATGGTATCTTTCAGCGATACGCAATGGTTCCCTCAATATGAGTAAAGGTTTGTTGACTTCGTTGCCATTGTGTGACTCGTTGCTGATTGTTTGCTTTTTCCTAGTTCCATTTTAAGGTCGGATGACGCACAGTGTTCCATTCAAGTCTCAATCACGACACAGTGAATCACGTCCTAAAAAAAATGTTATTGACAGGCGGAAACTCACAATATTGTATCCTAGTAGGACAATGCTTTTCGTGAAATTAAAGAGGTATCTCGTATTCAACGCTTTTCGAAATCATAGCTCCACCTTATGGTAGCTATTCCGCTCCAACTACGCTGTGCATTAATGTAACAAAGAGTTTAAGAAGGAAATCAGACTCAGAATTTCTAGCAAAAGCGCAACTTGCCCTCAAATCATAGACCAAGTTGACGCCGAGAAGCGTTTCCCGTCGGGTACTCCCTGTTGCATGAGCTTAAGCTCGGATGATGTACTCTGCGTTGCTGTGGTTGACCCTTCACAGCCCACTCAACGGTGATGATCATCAAGCAACAAAAGACTTCCTGTTCTGAACTTCTAAAAGTTGGAACTAATATGAAACACAAGCTAATCCATTTCAATAACACACAGTCGTAACGTCTAAAAAATAAGACGACGGTGCGTCAGATCTATCGGATATCCTGGAAGGTCTTCTGTAAGCGATGGTCCGTTTGGCGACGAAACTCCGAACAGGAGCTTGTTGTCTCGTGCATACTTGTAATCTAATTCTGCATCTGGCATTCCATTGTAAAAAGATCTTTTCCTTCTCGTATGTGAAGGGTAGTCGATATATGAACGAGCCTAACTTGGATGCTGTGCGCGTGAGATCTGACAAAAAATTAGCGGCTCGGATCTGCCTCAAGCAAAGCGTCGCGGGCGAGATGTACATTTCTAAATCGCACTCCTGTTATGGCTTCGTCAGAAATAGAGTACTTTACAGGGACAGGGATTTTTTTCTCCCAGAGCTAGTATGAAGTCATGCACAACCGAAATGTCGTTGTCGTCGCGTTGCTTAGGTAAATGTATTTGTAGGTCGGCATATAGCACCTCACATGCTTCACTGCCACGCTCATATGCTTGCAGGAGCCTTCACGTTTTCTCAGCGATGCCATTCCATCACAGGTTTAGCCACATTGACTCACATTAACTTGTCGCTTACACGAACACAAATAGGCATAATTGCATTGTGCGGGAGTAAACCGTTCTCGATCTACCCCATTTCGGACGGGCCTGGCTCGCATATAGCTGTTGACTACCATAAACTTGCCTACTCACTTGCCTGTCCTCACTCGGATGATCATAGCGGACCACGCTACGCCTGCATCTTTGTAGCTTCTTTGCTCGACAATGAACCCTCCACCGCCTCCGAACGAACCTGCTGGACAAGAGCGCCAGGGTTGGAACGCTGGTGCGTCTGCTGAAGGCGCTCCAATCTCCTCATCTGCCTCTCCCGCTTTGCCCGTGACCACCAATCCTTTTTCAGCTTCAGCTGGTAGTACGCCGCCTGTCTATCCGGTGTCAGGGCAATCCCAGCAGCCACCTAGCGATGTCTCGAAGCCTACAGAGCTCAGTAACTCTAATGTCATAAATTCTGCAAGACCGTCAATATGGGAGGTGCAGGCAGAGCGACTGAAAGCGGGTAAGCAAGTTGCCAGGGACGATGTAATCAGAATTTGTACGGACGATTTCGACCATTATATCATCATTCGGTGACAGGTGGGATTACTTCAGAAGACCAAGTCGCGATTTTGTGTGAACTGAGGGACCGGGTCATTGAGACTGCACTTGCGACGACAGGTAGGTCCTAAGAAGGAAACCTCCGAACCATGTTAGAGGAAAGACAATGGAACGAGGCTTCTTTAAATATCCTATCATCTTCCATTCTGAATGACGGGAATATTTCATGCGTACACTATACTTATCTTATCCTTACTCCAGTGGTGGAATATCCAGCTTTTCTGGAACACTTGCTCCCCGTCTTTGAATTGGTGCTTCAAACCGTGCCCGTTCAAAGCCTTGAAAATATGCAACACAAAATACGGTACGTCCCAGGTACCTTTTAAACTCCTCGTCGCCACTCTATCCGCTTCTGACAAATATGTGCCTCTAAGTTCGTTGCTTTATTTCATATTCTTCCCGCCTTACTTCCTCCGCGACTCGACCGCGATTCTTCGTGTTTGCCTCTCGTTCCCGACCTTCTGAAAATCTTTACTCCGCACCCTGATTTTGTGGTTCTCCACGCAGGCACTCAATTATTGACATGCTTGAACGCTTGCTTCCTTCGGAGACCCTGAAACCCTACAAGGACCGTCTTCTTACCCTGGCCCTCGAGATTGTCCGGAAGGACAACGAAGAGAATGCGGTGCTCGGTGCCAAGGTAACGCCTGTCCTCCACTGTCGTATGTAGATCAGGGCATCAGCAGGTTTAGCAGCATTTCTCATACCTTGTATGCCACTGCCAGATTCTTTCCAACCTTTTCAAAGCCTACCGAGGGAAACTTGAGAACCACGTCGAGCCTTGTTTCCTTCTGGTCATGGACATGTATCGGGTAAGTGACATGACTGAAGGGGGAAATGATGACAAAAGTAAGGAGGCTTGCATGGACCATCTGATTTTCACCCTCTTACACAATATAGCTCCTCCCTGAAGCCGTCACCGAGGCTTTCGCCCCTTCTTCTGCCTCGGCCCTGGAGGAGCAACAAGAGGAGGAGGAAAGCACCAGGGGTATGGCAGCGGCCTCTCCTACCTTGGACAGGCTCTCATCGGAAGGAAGCGCGCCTGGACACGGTAGTGGGCAATCAGATCGACGCAAGGGACCATTGCCGCTGGGAATGAAAAGCTTCAAGGTAAAGATGCTGGCAGGGAAGAGGGAAGTAAGATTTTGTAAGCGAATTGCCTCTGATGCCTCGTCTTGGTGTCTCAAAAGTTCACCCCTTTCATCGCTTCTATTCCCTGCCTCTTTATTCCTCTTCTCATTATTTCCACCTCCTTCCAGGTCCTGGTCGAGTGTCCGTTTTTGATAATGGTGCTGTCTTCCTACTACCCCTCAGTCCAACAACATCCGTGGGTGGCGGATTTGATTGGACTGGCTATCAAGGGATTAGAGCTTCGACCTCCTGAGAAGGTATGTGCGCGGGGGATGGATCTAATGGAAGTAGAGAGGTATGTGGGTGGGGGGGAAACGAGTACGCTGGCGTTCCGTTAGGAAGGGCAGAATCGAGAGGCGAATTTGATTTTTCTTCCAGTTTAACATTTCATATCTTCCTCAGGCGGCGTTGAAGCAACGAGTGCTCTTCCGGGAGTTCCTGGCTCTGCAGATCAAGACCGTCAATTTCCTGTCTTGGAATCGGCAGCATGTAAGCCTTTTTCCTTCTTGTTCTTCCCTCTGTCATCGTAGCATCGACGTCGCATTTTTGTCATCTCTCCTCCCCCCGCTCACTCGCTATTGCCATTCTTGTGACGTACTTTTCTTTCACCCTGAAATTTCGCAGGCCAAGCTGCTGGTTCCCTATCAGGACACTATGATTGCCTCCGCCGTCTGGCTCTTGCAGAACTGCCCCGGAGAATTCGCGAGCAACCGCAAGGTACACTCTCTTTACTGGATTCTGTCCATTTTCTCTTGTGTCGTTTGGCTTTGTGTATTCCTCATCAACCTTTTTTTTATAGGAACTCCTGACCGCCATGCGCTACATGATTCAAAGCGAAATGCGCGAGGGTTTCCTTGTTCATGGTAAGGTCTTCACAGTCTTGTTCATTCATCAGCCCCGATGGCCCCTAAATCGTGACGCTCCCTCCGTTTATCGACTCACATGCGCCATCAGTTGATGTCCTACTGGACGAAGCAACTCTGGAAGGGATCCCTCCATCGTCCTTAACCAGCTCGTCTTCCACTTCCTCCGCCGGCCGGCCTCACGATGCACTCCGCACCTCCTCCCTCAATATGCTGAGTGAACTGGTCTCACCCTTGCGTGAAAAGCTGTCGACGCAACAGGTGAGATTACGCGGATCAAGGAAGATGTTAAGTATTTTCATCCACGTCTCACGAAATGTTGACTTGACTTTGCTGAGCACATGCCGTCACCCTGCCCTATATATTTCTCTCAGCTTTCGGCCGTGGTCTACCTGTTCTCCAAGCATGTGCACGACCCCACGCTTCCCCTTGCGACTCAGACGCTTGCTGTACGCGTGCTTTTGCATCTAGTCGACAGCATTTGTCGAAATGCTTCGAGTGAGGAAGGGTTACAGCAGGTAGGACTTATTGGCTTTCAGCTCTTTGTTTATGTCTCGTGCCAGATATCGTACAAAAGGGAAGATAAAACTAGCAAGGGCCGTGTGAGAGGAGACTGCGCTATGAAGATAAATACCTTACTCGTCTTTTCTTCTCTAGGGCCGTCGTCTTCTGGTCTGGATCTTGCAAACCTTGGTGGAGAAATTTGGATCGCTGCGTACCTACCTTCCTAAGCTCGGTAAGACGACGTTTTTCTGTTGGGAAATGTCCATCTCACCAAGTATTGTCTTCCCCCATTTCTTATGTATTTTGTTGGCTCCACGTACGTCATATTCCTCGCTACATCTTCTCATGCTACAGAGGCGCAGGAACGAGTAAAGGCTATGGAACAAGAAGTTCACGATCAGGGGGCTTTGCGACAGCTTCCGTCTCCCTCTCCGGCGTCCTCTGCATCCTCTCCCTTTCATCGTCCCTTCTCCTCTCCCGTGCCGTATACAGCTGGTAATCTATCCACGCCTGTGACAGCCGCAGCACCGAGCATGAGTGCCAACCCGGGGTCTATAGCGTTTCGTAAACCCAATCCCGCAGTCATCGAGCGGGTTGAGCGGTAGGTGGATATGCCAGATCCTGTTGAAAATAATTTTCAGTTGCTCACGTATTGACTCGTGCTTTCTCCTTCTCTAATATTATTGTGCGAAAAATCCTATTTCTGCGTTTTAAAGCGTGGAAATGAACGAAAATCTACGGGCCGGAAAGGACTTGATTAAAACGATGATGGTTGGTTTAAAAACCGTGATATGGTGCCTCTTGAATCCCCAGCAGGTAAGCTGTCGTCTTGGATTAGCATAGATCGTCCTATTTCACCGAAAATCACTTTTTGATCGTCGTTGTTTGGTTTATTGGTGGCTTTTCTGTATATATATCAGGCAACCGCACGTGCCCAAGGTCAGCCTGCTCCTGTTGGACTTCAAGCGCGTAAGTCCCTCATTTTCCCTTTTAACATTCCTTTTACTCAATACGATGATGCTTCACATTGTTCCTCTGTCCGTAGGGGTTGCATTTGGGCCCATGGCTTCTTTTAACCAAAATATGCGCCTTAAATCTTCTCATTTCTCATTTTTCCTTTTTTTGAAAAGCGTCGCCACCCTTGCCCGCTGAGGAGACAGCCCTTCTCGTCAATTTCTTCGAATGGGCGCTCCTTTGTCTCCGCATCTACAGCAAAGCCACAGGCTCCACTGGGCCTGAAGCGAAGGAAATATTTGAGCTCTTTGTGGGGGCGTTACTGGTATGTTCACATTGTCGGTCAGGTTTTATTTGCCATAAGCAGTACTTTGATTTTCACGGACAATTTTCCTCCTTATCTTCTCGGAACACTTAATTTCTTTTACCTCCATCGATGATCAATTTTTTATTACATTCTTTACACATGGGATTTATTTTATTTACATTCTCATGTTAATGTGGGAGGTGATGCAACTTGTCCCATCGTCAATCAAGAGTATTCCTTATCCCTCCGCTCTTCTAATTTTTAGGTGATGGAGGCTCCCACTTTGCGAGAAGTCATGGGTCGCAATCTTGAGCTTTATTTTAATGTCGTGTTGCAGGTAGGTTGAAGGCAAAGCGAGGGGATGATCATTTCGCCAATTTTTGACAGTTGGACGCTTCCTTTACATGGAAACAGGACTTCCATTTCCTGGCGATCGCGCAACAGCTTGTGTCATCAAACAATGCCGGTATATACCTGTGTATCTTGGTGCTTCCCTCTCCTTATTTTTTTTCCCCCTGAAATATACCGCTCACTTTCTGCCATGTCTGGCCTCTCATTATTTTCAATACATAGCCGTATCCGCGTCCGTAGCCGACATGCTGGTACATTTTTTCCTCGCTCACATCGAATTGCTGTCCGGAGAAGACGACGGCTCGTGCCGTCCCATTCTTGTGTTCCTTCCGCCTTCCTTCACTCCGGATAACCCGTCTTCTGCATCACCGACTTCATCTCATGCTTCTACGGTGGCATCTACTCTTTTCCGCATGTTCTCTGTCGCCCTTCATTCCATCGCAAAATTTTCCGATAACGAGATAATCCTTCGCCCTCATTTGAAGCGACTTGTCCTGCTCTGCCAGCGAAATGCTTTATGGTACGAATTGTCCATTACACGTCTTTTCGCTGGATTCACGTTGCACGACTTAATTGTTTTTGAAAGTACTGATCAAGGCCAAAACGTTATTCGCATATACTCATAACAGTTATATTTTTTCTCTTCTTTTCTCACCTTTTTAATACAGCTGCCGACATCCTTCTCAGTACCTAAGTGTCCTTCGAGTCCTCTTCCGGATCATCTCAGGCGGGAAATTGGATGCGCTGATGCGAGAGATGTTCCCTTTGCTTCCTCATCTGTTGTTCGGTATGTAGCTAGCTATTGTAGTCTCATACTTTCTGCAAATGGTATCTATGCCCTTTAATGGGAAAGATTGGGCGTTGCAGCTTTGATCGCCTCCATTTCTCATTAATTTAATCTCGCAAAATTTATTCTCGTCCTTCAGGATTTTACAAACTTCATGAGCGCACGGAAGACGACACCGACGATCACGTGCGGGATCTGCTAGTAGAGCTTTCTCTTACCGTCCCTGCGCGCTTATCCTCAATGGTGCCTTTCGTAGCGCTTCTGATGCGAATGATTGTACAGGTTGAATGGGGGCCAGGGCGGTGCTTGGAGATGTTGGAAGGAAGATGGCATCAAACATGTACCATTTCGGCTTTGTGATGTTCCTTCAAGAATATGACTCTCTTCTGTGCGTGATGTAAATATGATTTTCCTCAATGTATCAATACCATACCTCGTATACTGATCTGCAGGCACTTCGTAGCAAGCCAGAATTGGCACACATCGGATTGCGCACATTGGAATTCTGGGTTGATAATTTGAACGTGGTAAGGCTAACAAGGCGAAATGATGGAGATGGCAGTACTTCTGACAGTCAAAATCGTCCTTCAGCATGCTTCTAGGTTTTTATCGGTTTCCGAAGCCGAATATGATAACTATAATTCTTAATCAATTTTCAACTCCACCGCTCCTTTTCCTTCCATTTTCCTCTAACAGGACTACCTGTGGCACATTCTTTCTCAACAGCCCACGATATTAAGCGACCTCTTCGCTGCCCTTTGCGAGCACTTGCGTCCTCAGCCGTATCCCTACGGGCACTTGGCAGCTCGACTTCTTGGTACGCTTCTCTGACGTTTTTATTAGATATGTAAGGTTTTCACGTCTCTGTTTATTTTTTGTTCCCTAAGGAAAATTGGGAGGGAGAAATCGCAGCTTTTTGAAGGAGGCCCCGCCCCCTCTGCCATCTCTAAACATGCAGGTATGGAGTAGAATCAAAAGGGAGAAAGAAACGGTGTGGCATTATTATGGTATCTTACGCTCGTCATACATGTCGTCACTGTTAGAGCCATTTATTGTATTTTTCTCATCTTCGGGGGTTCCAAATCGCAGGTGAAAAAAGGCCGTGCTGGAATTGGAGGTGGAAAAGCAGGAATTGGGATGGGTGGAGGCCTTTTGGAAACGCAAAATGGAGAAGAAGGGCTGATTGTGCCCCCTTCTATATTTGATGTCTCCACTAATGAGGCCTCATTTGGAAATGAGGAGGACGGGCATGTGCAAGAAGTCCTCTTACCTGTATTGTTCGATTGGAATAAGAAGGAAGGGGAGAAGGAAGCTCCTCCTTTTGCTTTGCCTTTGGATAGATGTATTTGCACAATAACTTCTTTATTGGATCGTCTGCTCCTACCTTCGTCGCCGCCTAAGTTGAATTTCGATGAGGAATCAGAAACTCGGATTGCAAACGATATAGATGGTGGAAATGAGATGAGCCTCGTGTCAACCAACTTTTTGTCGTCAGATGTGCTACTGCAAAAACACAAAGATGCGGCATGGAAGGTTATTGTGGCATGTGTGGCAGCTCTAATTGTTGAAGACGGTGAGATAGGAGGACCAGAGCGGGAGACGAAGGGATGACACGACCAATCTTGACACAACTTTATTCTTACCTCTACACGACATAGCTCCAGAACTCGTTTTCCCGGATCCGGACGGTGCTGTGAAAGCAAAGAAGAGAACTGTGCAAGATCGCTTTGCAGAGCTGCTTCACAGCTCCTTGCCACCTCCTCCACTTTCTCGCCCTCCCTCATCCAACGCACCTTCCACTGAAGAAGGAAAGAAAGAAGACGGGACAGTTAATGATGGAAAGACGGTAGACACGTCACTTCTTTTCAGTACCATCAAGACTCGACGCTGCTTGGAAAAAGGAAATAAGCTGCTCAGGCAACTTTTAAGCGTGGTCGTGAGTGCTTGTGCGGATGTCCACTTGGGAGCCCAAGCGCGAAAGCTTGCGCGTGGTCTCGGTATCCACTTTCTTCTAGTGATGGCGACGCATACCGAGAAATTGAAAAAGGCAGTGGGAAATACCGAGAAGGATGGGAAAGAAGAGGATATGCAATTAGAAAATATGCCGGGCCAAGCGCCAGAGGAAACGAGTGCGGAGGTGAGAGCTTGTCGCTCAGCACAAACTTCATCAAATAGGAATCACATCGTCATAGCTTTGCTCATTTCCTCCTTTATCATAATCTGTTACAGTACGAGCTCGATCCTCTTGTCTCTGAAGCTTCGCTAAATCCTCTTGTATTGAAAGAGGTCATTTTATTAGCTCTGGTGGATGCTCGACCTGGTGTGCAGGTAAAGATGATGAACGCAACATGCATAGAATCATTGAGACAAGTTCTAAAGCAGCCTGACTTCTACCCGCGCCATCAAACCTCACAGGATGCCGCACTGTGGTTCCTCAACTCTCTCGCAGCTCCTTCGACCACGTTACCCGTGCACCGCCACTCTCTTAATCCTTTCTTCGACGACCTACTCTCTTCCACCCTCCGCTGCCTTTACCTTAAACGGGTTCGCTCCAAGCTGGGCGCAGCTAAGGGCGTGAAAATTTTGTGTGAAGCAATGGGTGCTGAGTGGACGCGGCGGCATGAGTTGCAGGTGGTCAAGGACTTGTTTTTCGTCCTCAAGGTAAGGTACATGGGAATATAAATCGATACATGTCTTTTTGATCTGGTCACTGTTAACTCATCTGACTATCTTTCAACCTATCAATCCCAGGATCAACCGTATGATGCTTCAGCTCCTGTGGTTGAAGACATCATTTCCGTTCTCCTCTCCCTCCTTACGCTTTGCCACACTCATGAAGAGGAGGAAGGGGAAGCAGAGAGGGGAAAAAAGATAAAAGAAAAAGAAGAGATGTTGCGGCGGATTGTAAACTTGGTTGTTCAAGACTTGGAGAATGGAAAGCCTGCCGTTCGCGTGGGTGTGAAGGTACGTTTGTAAAAAAGGAGTGGGAGGCAAGAGGACAAAAATAGGAGCTCATTTTTCCTTCGTTTTCTGTAGGTCGTGCTTGCGCATCTAGATGAGCTACATTCCAAATCAAGGAAGGTGGAGGGGAGCACGAATGAAATTATGACGGTTTATGAAATCCTGGTCGACGGGAAAGACGCTTTGCTAAAACGTCTTCTGGAAAAGAAGGTAGGTGCCCGAGAAACGAAGCCCAGGACAAAGCTGAATACTCTCGAGAACTATGAACGCCCGGGCCACATAGAGCTTTCAAATTATTCATGAGCTTTTCCTACATACGTCTCAATCAACAATCTTTTTCAATGGCGTAGGCGCATCATGTCAACACAAGCAAAATTGCACTCATCGACGCCTTGACATTCTGTCTACGGACCACACAAGAGCCTGTAGTGCCTTCCATGGCTATCGCACCTCCTCCTGCTCAAGCTCCTCCTCATGTAGGCGCGGCCGATAAAGAAAAGAAGGAGATCGAAAGCCCCATGCCTGCCGCTTCTACATCTGTCCAGAAAAAGAAACGGACGGACTTGCCAACCATGGTGCGAGAGGCTGCCGAAGCTTTGCAGAAGGAAAAGGAAGAGCAATTACGACGGTGCGTTTTGACTTACATAGGTGATATATCTGCTCAAGACTTACTCCTATGTTTCTCTTATATCCTTCTATATCAGGGAGGAAAAACGACTATTTGCTTATCCGATCGTGCAATTATCAACGGAGCTGATGAAGCATTTGGTTGATGGTACGTAGACTTGGTGGATTGGATTTTCTATATATATATATCGATGCATCGGGTATTAATTTAGAACGTTTCTCACAATTGTCACATCTTTACTTCAGTATTTGATTCCTCTTGTCGTGAAGATATCGGCGCTACTGGTGGTGGAAATGCTGTTTCAGGTCCGCAGGGAGGTACGTCATGACGGTGTAAGACTTATAGTGGAAGAGGTACTGCATAAAAAGGAGTCAATGCTTTTCACCCATCCACGAGTGCTCGGAGAGTCGGAAGACCCAGATATGTGACCATGTGAAATTTCAGACATGACGTTCGCTGTTGAAAAAGATGTGTTGAGCTGATCGAATTATAGGATGCAATCGATGCTTCATTAAGCTCTGAGAATTTTGTGTTACTTCTCTTGACGCGTTTCGATAATCTTACCATTGGCTTATGTACCAAAACCGCAGGTAATATTGCTGCGATGACAGACGATCGCGGCCGTGGCAGAGGAGGTGCTTACGACATAACTCCACGAAAATACTTGGAGGCGCAGAGCAAGTAGGTTAATGGAACTAGATTTCTAACAGAAACTCCTTCTATGACTTTGCTCATGTTTCCTGCGTTTCAATTATAGGATGTCGGAGCATGTCAATGACATGTTCATGGTAGGCGAGCTTCCCCATGTCATGCAACTCAGATTTTATACGCTTCGGTTGGTGGCAGCGACTTTCCGAAATAAGCACGAGATCGCCTTTTCTGAAGTATGTAATGTAAATAGTCCCTCCCTCTTTATCTCCAGTTTCCATTAGAAAAATACTTACCGTTGGCATCACATATTCAATTACAGGAATTCAAAGACTTCAGGCAGCGAGTGGTGGTTTTATGCTTCCGAACTATCATCATGCAGTGCGATCCCGTGGCAGACGTGGCTTTGGAGGTGTGTTACTTTTCAAAGCTGTGTTTTTACCAGTACACTTACTGTAACATGTGTGAATGTATCGTCAGGTAGTATCTATAGGATCCTCCACCTTGCTATCCACTTCCTTTTCCCCCATTTTTAGACTCTTACTCTGTTGACAAGCATAAACAAGAACTTGCCAAAAGAAACGCTTCACAATTGCCTTCGTCCAGTTCTCAAATCGGTTCAGGACTATCGTTTGCTGAGTGTCGCCAGCTTAGAGGTAGGGATTATATCTGGAAAAAACGGGTTTGGATGCGAAACGTTGACGACGAGCCCTGCCTTCAGTAAATTTAAATTGTTACCCTAACCTCTTTACTATCATCATTCCGTTCACTAGGGCCTTCTACGCATCCTAGCTTCCCTGTCAAACCTATCATCTCGCCTCTTTAATGTCAATTTTCCCGAAAAGCTTTTGGAACATTTGCAGGTGCAGTATTACATACACGCTTGCTTGTGTCAATATCTACTTAATGATCGAGAAAAAAAGGTGTTCCCTCACATTTGGATTAAATTGACATATCTATGTGAATACTTAAGCGAGATATGTACTGCTTGTCGTATCATCTTGGTTTTTACTACTCCTTAGAGCGTTCGGCTCAGTTGTTTTATGAACTTAAGTACTCGTTCATCGCTCCGACCAAAACGTTGTGGACATCACATATTTCCCTTCTCTTTTTTTCCGCCCTCACCTGTTCAGAATTGGACGGAGCCGGAGGATAAAATTCTAAGTGAAGTCCGTGTAGGCATAAACGGTGCTGAACGTCCACCTATATGGATGGAACCGGAAATTGCAGCCTCGATTCTTCATCTCTTCCATCTCATAGAGCCCGGACCAGTGTTTTGCGAAAAGGTAAACAACATAGATCGCTTTCGTGTTTCGTCTCTATTCTTTTGATCGCAAGAAAAACATAAGTCAAAGACAAAGAATCATTCATTTCGTTCACGTCCCGCACAGTTTCTGGCTCCTCTTGTGCAGGTGACCATCGCACTTCAAAATGTCCTCCCTAAGTACCGGTATAATTATCCGTCCGCTCCGGCCGAAAATGCCGCTGCCTATATTCAACGTGCCATGGCTATCGCTGCCGCTGCTCCTTTGCCCTTAACGACGGGAGCAGCAGCCACTGCAGCAGCGGTTGCAGCTGCACAAAAGAAGGAAGGTAATGAGAGCGTTGAAATGAATATTCCAGAGGAAGGCGAAGAAGGATTTGTTGCAGCCTCTCCCTTCGTAGTGCCCTTGGCAAAGTTTTTGAATCGCTTTGTTGCCGAACCGGACTGCTCAGATCAGGTAAAGTACCATGAAAAATAGTCATTATTACCTGCGCAGCTTATCTTCGGGATGCGTATTGCCGCTATGGATGTAAGCACTTTTTTAAGTTGACAGTATTTCTTCGTTTATTTCATCGTTCATTCCTAGGTGATCGCTTTTTTCTTAGAGCCTCGACAGCTTGCCTCCGCCCCGACGCTCCAGCTTCTCACAAATGTTCTTCAAACGCCAGATGCTGAAGACTTCCGTTCTTTATTTTTTAGTGCACCAGGTCTACACTCTCTTTTGACCATTGCTTTCGGTTTGGAGGGGGTACACTTGTATGGGGAAGTAACAAATGAAGGTCTACCCGAATGGCCATTGCTTAAACCGCAGAAAGACACGTGGACCGTGGAGAAGTTGAAGGAGGAAAGGAAGCAGCATGACACTGGTCTCCTCATCAATCATGGGCTCATCCTTTTATCTACACTTTTGCGCATGGAAGGAGACAAGGGCGATGCGGATACGGGTGGGCTGCTGGACACTGGGAGTACACCCGTCATGCAGGCTCTGAGGTACCTGTGGTCGCTCCACCGCACGTCTTCTCCGTCCTACTACGGAGCGCCTACAACACACCCTCCTTCTATACTCGATGTTGCCCATACACGGGCTCAGGCAGACCAGATCTTGATTTTGAAATGTCTACTGCAGTATTCAAAGACCCATCCGAAGGACTGTCAGGGGCTGGTGTCCTTGCTTGAGATTTTCACACGACCAACTTTTACGGGTACGAAAAAGAAGTGGTGGGACAGTTTACATGAATAGTCAGGATGAAGAATCACTCAGAATCAATCATTATCATCCTCTTTTCGTACAGACCTCACCTTTCTGCGCGATTTTTTCCGGAAGGACCTGGCATTGGACGCTTCGGCCGATACTAAGCGCTCCATTCTTTCTTCTTTCGTCTTCGAGATCATTCCTTCACCACATTACTCCTCGCAGCTCAAAATACTCACCCTGCGCCATCTCATCCTGCCTTTATTGGCAGCGACTTTCGAGAGTCCGGCGATCGCCAATGGTGAAGTCGTGGAGAGCGCGGTGATAGATGGCCTGATTCAACATGCTTTTCACCCCATCCATTTCGATGCTTCTCTCGGGGGGATGAAGGAGCATACATTCAAGGAGGGATCGCCTTTGCTCTATAGTAACGGGTTGCTTGTCGAGCTTCACAAGCTCGCCACGTTGCTGATTGAATACATGGGACGGTACGCCAGTAGATGGAGCAAGAAAGGGGCATGATTAGTCAGACCGTTTCAACATGCTCATGTACTTCTATACTCCTCCTTATCTGTATGTCTAGGGAATTCATGGGTCACAAGAAGGAAATGTTGAAATTCGCTTGGTCATTCCTGAAACGTGAGGACGACTCGCTGCTCCGTCATTGGGCCTACATTCACGTTTGTCGTCTTATTCAGGTACGGGGGTCTGCGAAATTGTTACCTTGAAGCGACGACCTCATGAACTGATCCACTCTATTATCTATTCTTAAATCGTAGGTTTACGAAATTCTGCCCCCCCTCATCCTACAAGTATACCTCTTTCTGCTGAAAGCCTACCAGCAAGATACGCGCGAGCTTGTTCGCACGGCTCTTGAGATTCTCGTCCCTGCGCTTCCTCGTCGGCTACCTCTACCTGACTATCAAAAGGCGGTGCGGTATACGAAACGGTAAGTTTTTAAAACACCTTCATTTGCATCAATCATTTCTTTCTCAGTCGACATCGCGCTTGCCTTGTCTGCATCGCAAACGCCCTTATCTTCGCCCTGACCCCTTCTGTTTTGCCCTCCTTTCTTTTGCAGTGCCCTTTTTGAGGATGGGCTTCACACTTTTCAAATGGCGCATCTCGCTCATGTTCTGGTCCAGCATCCTCCGCTCTTCTATCCTTACCGCTCGTCTTTTGTGCCTCCGCTGATCACGTGCGTGCAGAAGCTTTCCCAGCCCTCCGTAATAACCACCGATGTTCGGCAGCTTGGCGTAGCTCTTTCTGACCTTCTCATCGCCTGGGAAATACATCGACGAGAGCGTGTGGCCGCAGCAGTGGCAACATCGGGGGCAGGCGTAGCGACAGGAACAACTGTTACGAAGGGAGCCGGTGTAGGAGTGGGTAACAAGCGTCCTGCAAGCAGTGATATGGACGTCTCATCTCCCGTCGCGGAAGGTGCTGGGGGCGAGAGCAATAAACGTGGCAAAGCAGATAGCGGCTCACCCTTTTCTCCTGCGGTCTCTTCTCCAGCAGCAGCGCCTGTTCCGCCGTCTTCGACTACATCTGCGGGTTCGTCGTCCTCGGGTGTATCAACGACAACCACGAATCATGATGACGACAGTGTACCCGTCTTTGGTCACGTTACGCAGATGGAAGCTGTTTTGAACTTCCTTATCAAGAATGCTATTGCGACGGCGGATTCTCGCGATCCCCAGAGCGCTAGAGTCTCCGCCCGCTCTTTGCACTACATCGGCTCTGCCTTGTCACTCTGGGCGTGCCCTGAGCTTCGTCTTCCATACCTTGAACGCGTCCTCAGCTCAATGCCGGAGACGATTCAATCCACCTCAGCCCCCGCCTCATCTGGAGTGGTGCAACAGGGTGGCAAGGAAATCACTCCCCAAATCCTCATCTGCGTGCTTGACATCTTGCTCGCTGTGCTTGAACACGGTCCTCAACCTGCCCCTTTTGTCTCTCAAAATGTTGGCCGTGTCGCGCACTTTTTGGTACCATGCTTTAATGCTTGCTCTGGAGAGTCCGAGATTCGAAAGCGTCTCACTCGTGTTCTTGCTTTGATCACGAAGTGGTGGCCTCCACATGATCCATCCCCGGAATTTTTAGAGCCGGGAAGCGGTGGAGTACCGGGAGTCAGCTTTTACGTGCGGATGAAAACGATCATGGAGAAGAAGATCTATCAAGCGATAGAGACTGACAGTGCAGGAGGCAACAAAACTGGAGGCCTGGGTCCGCAGCAGCAACAGCAACAGCAACAGCAACACCAGCAGCAACAGAAGGACACGGGTCGCTGTTCCGCATTTCCCATCGTGCAGATTCTAGGCACCATTGTCAAACAAGCCTCGGCTTCAGCTGTAACCAAGATTTCCAGTGATGGTGGGATAGCCGAGAAAGGGAGCGGTACAATGGCGCCTTCTGCGGTCCCGAATATCAATCAAGCTGTCCTTGAACCGTACTGTTCTATGTTGCTCAAGCTTGCAACTCATCTCACGCGGCATCACACGGCAAATGCCCTCATGAATGCTCGGCCGGGGATAGCGCAGCTTCAGTTCATGGCAACACCAACAATGGCGATACTCGACGAAGCGCTCTCGATAGCCACATCTACCGCAACAACGGTTTCAACCGCTAGCAGTAGTGGAAATGCATCGCCTTCTTCCGGTGCTTCTTCGGTAATGAAGCCCCCGGATGAGGCCATTCAAACCCTGATCCGTTGTATTCAGCTCACCGGACGATGCATAGGTGCCAATCCGATGAAACTGGCGGACCAACGGAAAGCGCTTTTGGCTGTAATGGGTGCTTGCTTGGATAAGTCAGATTCTATACCGCTTCTTCTTGCCATCTACCATCTTGTCGCAGAATGGACCTTGGGATACTCTCTCCGCACTATTGTAGAACAAGAGGATAATGACAATAGGGCAGCGGATAAGGAGAAAGCGGAAGATGAAATATATGAGGTAGAGATTGATGTGAATTTGCGGGCAGTCCTACAGCAAAAGGAGAAAGCTGCGCTTCTGGCGAAAATGAGCTTGGCCCTGGAGCGGTCGCCAGAGGTGGTCTCTCAGCCCTTGCACGCCGTTCATCATCGGTTTGTCCTTCTGTTTCTCCAACAGCAGCAGCAGCAGACGCAGCCTAATGTTGCACCGGCGCCCTTGCGAACGGAGGTCGTTGATTCTGCAGGACTGACAGGAGCTAGTCCATCTGTAGCATCTGCAGCTCCGGCACCTGCCGACATGGATGTTGAGACAACAGCTGCCATAAAGACGCAGGGTGCCGCGTCGACCATCTCGCCCTCTCCTGTAACGGGTCAAAATGGAGAGGCAGGCGCCACCGAAATTTCCAGTACCTCGTTACCAGCCGCACCTGGTGCTCTCCCTGGTGCCACAGTCCATTTCTCTTCAGCTACTTCATCTGTTCCTGTTGCGCCTGCCAAGCTGTCCGCTGGCCCTGTTCCACCGTGGGTGACGCAGGCAACGGCGCGATCAGTCACCGCTGGGCTAATAACTGTCGATTATAGACTCCGAGAGCAATACACGAGGATGTTTTATGATCCTCAAATTGGAATGCAGGAAGGTGGAGTGAGTACACACCCTGGTGAGAGACTCACTCATCTTCTTTGCAAAGCTGAATGGGACGTCGTGGGTGGACGCTACTGGATTGTGGTCTTGGTAGATTTGTTGCTCAGAGCATTGTCCCCAAATAGTGCATCTCTGCAGCCTGTGAACCCGTCCCTGATTTTGGCAAGGCCTTGCCTAGCAGCTGCAGAAGGCGGCACACGGACGTCCTCCGACGTCGTCAGATTTTATCTTGAAACGCAAGGGGAGCTGAAGACCTCAAAGGAGGGTCTTGGGCCATCCATTATTGCCGCTCTTCGCCTGTTGTTGCATGCGGATCTGACAGTTGTGAGAGGATTGTGGATTCCATTGCTACGCAACGCCTGGAAAGCTCTGAAGCCCGTATCCTCCCCTCCATCGGCGACAAGTACCGACGCACCCTCTATGCCAGTGTCTCCTTCCACAGATTCTGGCACGCCAGATGAAAGTTTTAATGCCCTTCAAAACGATCTCGTGCCCGGTATGGTTTCTGTCCTGACTCGTGGCTCTCACAGGCAGGCCCTTGTGCTCCCTTCCTATCACCTTTCTCCGGTGCAACACCAGATAAATACCGTGCAGGGACTCCTTCACGGTTTTCTTTCCCTAACACCCATGCCCAACTTGCCACCCGATTTGTTGGGTGCCCTTGCAGTGAACTATAACGCGTGGACTACTGTCTTGCCTTTAATAGAACATCAAGTTACCTCTGTAACTGGGTCGGCGGAGAAACAGCCTTGGATACAGGTCTTATCGACTATCTACTACATGATGGGCGAGCACGACCTCCGGGCGGCGATGCGAAAAAGGTTTTGTGCCTTACCTGAAAGCAAGTATGCCTTGTCGTTGGAAATGTACGGAAAAGTGCTGGAGGCTCAGCAAGCCTTTTACGAGCTTATTCAGCGGGACGCTCTCGGAGGGCGTGGAGGAGGCGCAGGTGGAGGTGTTGGAGGGACGACAAGCTTTCGGGGCTTAGCACAGTTTGAGTTAGAGCTTTGGGAAGAAAGGTGGATAGAATGCAGCAAGCAACTTAGTCAATGGCCAACGCTGGGTGAATTTGCTGCTTCGACAAAGCATCCTGAGCTAGCCCTGGAGTGTGCATGGAAAAGTGCGGATTGGGAAAGTGTTCGATCGCTTCTACAAAGCAACCAACTGATCCTCCAGCAAGAAACTGGGAGCCCTGCGCATCGTGTGCATGAAGCGCGCCTGGCTGTGGCGGATGGAAGACCTCCTGTAGACATTGACCGGTCAATCGGACAAGCGTTCCAATTGGCTCTAAGCAAATGGCAGCTACTTCCTCGTGTCTACCAGGGCTGCCCATCGCACAAGCCTTTACTTCACGTCATGCATCAACTCCACGAAATCAAGGAATCTGTTACCATTATGGATGATGCGGCGATGAAACGGACTCCCGGCGTTGTTCGGGATGGAGGGAGTGGAGGAGGATTAGGAGGACCTTCGCCAGGCGCTGCCTCAGCTACGGCGACACACCTGCACAATTTGGTACGGTTTTGGCGGGATCGACTTCCGAATACATGGGATCCACTCAATGAGTGGGATGACGTTCTGTACTGGCGGCTGCAAGTGTTCCAAAAGGTTCAAGAGAGGAGGCTGGCAGCTGCTGGTGGAGACTTGGCTGCTGCTGCGGCCATGAATTCCTCGGGAGCAGGAATGGGACCTCCTGATCCCGCGCGGCTGGCGCCGGAATTTCAAGACACTGCCTGGACGATGGTGACCCTCGCCAAAGGTGCGCGGAAACAAGAATTGAATGACGTGGCCCTTAACGTACTCTGCCGCATCCCCATGGCCACCATGGCCGTGTCGGATGCATACGGCAAGCTCCGAGAGCAGGTAGTGATTTGTTACCACGCTCTGCGTGCGGTGGGGTCTCTGGGCTCCATGGCATCAGATTATCTTTCTGGAATTCTCCCTGCTGCTGTCTCGAATGCCGGCCTAGGCAGCGTTCCTTTGACGCCGTCCAAGCTGGGACAGGCGGGGTTGAACATTATCAACCACACGAATATCGAATACTTCGGAGATGAGCAGACGGCGGAACTCTTCCGCCTGAAAGGTCTCTTACTGGGTGCGGCGGACCTGCGAGCCGATGCGAATCAAGCTTTTAGCCACGCCGTGCAAGTGTGTGAAAAATATGGGAAGGCTTGGTTGGCCTGGGGACGGTATTCAGATGAAATGTTTGAGAAAGAAACGGCGCAACGGCTCTTAGCCTTGAATGCGATGGCATGCTACTTGGAGGCGATCCATCACAATGCATTAGAGGCCCGTTTGCTCTTGTCTCGGGTACTTCAAATGCTTCTGGTCGACGAAGAATCCGCAGCGCTTGTCCTGGATCGACACGGAAGAAGGCTGCCGGACTGGATATGGGTTCCCTGGATTCCTACACTTATCGCCTTCCTCACCCGCCCTGGCGCTCAAGTCGTGAAGGGCATTCTCAAGCAGGTGACCAACAGCTATCCACAGGCAGTGTACTGCACGATTCGCGCGTATTTTATCGAACGGCGGGACTTGCAAAGCTCTCTTTTACCGCCCTCCACCACGCAGTCAACGACCTCTGTCACATCTTCTGCACCAGCAGCAAGCACAAGAAGTGGCACACTTTCTTCCGCTGACGCTGGCGTGGCTAGCAATACTGAAAAAGCTGTGATTGCTCCTTCCATCGCCAATGGTGCCGCCACCACCGATGATCAGAAAGTTCCACAAAGCTCAACTGCTCTTGCAGGTCTACCACCGCAGCTCGCGGCATGTGTAGACTTAGCCACGGGAACCTTGACTCAGCCTGTGATCCTGCGCTATTCAAGTCAGCCAGGACCTTCTCTCGCAACACCTCAACAGCAGCCTGGAACATCTTTAGTCGCACAAACTGTAAAAGTGGAGGCGGGTCGTCCTGTGGCTGAAGTTCGTGGGGCGTTGGACAAGGGTGCCATTCTACTCAACTTGCCGCCACCTTCTGCGCCTGCTGCATCTGAATCAGCAGCTGGTGGGGGTGTGAGCGGAGGGGGAGGAGCGACCCCGGCTCCGATACAGGAGGTTGGTGCCTTCCAGCATGCGGAGGAAGTAGTAAATCAATTTCGCAAATCCCATCCCAGCTTGGCCCACGACATGGAATTAATGCTGGAAGAGATTATTGTGCGTTTTCGCCCCAAGCAAGAAGAAGAGCTGCTGGGTACATTACATACATTGCTGCGGCGATGTTTCCAGTCTATTTACATGCACTTGGACGATCCCATGCCTCATAGTCTTCGTGAAACTCTTCTGCGAGTTTCCAAGAAATTTTTTCGCTCCTCGGGTCCTTATCTACCTTCAACCAGTCCATCATCGCCTGTGCTGGCTGAAAATAGCGTCAGCGCAAAAAAGGCCGCTTTTGTCAAAACCTTTAAGGACGCATTTGAGAAAGACTTCATGCTTGTTCCCCCATTCGCCCCGGCACCGCCAGCAGAAGGTCATCCCGTGCCAGTAGAACCGATGTCGCTGCATAGAGTTATCTTGACTCTTCGAAAATGGAAACAACTCCTGCTCTACTGCATTTTGAAAGACCAGCATACGGCGGGAGGGACTTCACCTGTGGAGCAGCCTCTCGCCCTTTACCAGTGCAGTCCACACCTCGCCGCCATGCGCTACGAGATACCACCCTCCGTTCTCCGAACTTCGGCATTGTCGACTTTAGGTTCGAGTAGCAGCAGCGGAAGTGGAAGTGGGAGCTCGGCTGCTGAAGCTGCTATGAAAATGGGCCTGTCAGGAAGCTCTGCAGTGACGACGACACCGGTGGAGATTCCTGGACAATATGCGACCTGTCCCGGGCAACCATTCCCAGACATGCATGCAAAGCTCTTGGGATTTGATCCCAAGGTGGAGGTATTTTATCGGAATCACGCATTCCATCGTCGACTCTGTTTGTTAGGCAATGACGGACGGAAATACTACTTCGTGGCGCAAGGTGCTACTCCTTACACGACTCGTTCTGATGAACGCATGATGCAATTGTATTGGCTGCTAAATCGGCTGCTTGAAAAATCCAATATGGCTCAGCGCCGGTCTATCGCAGTGAGTATCCCTGTAGTAGTACCTATCACTCCACGGTTGCGTCTGATGGAAGACCATCGCTTATTCACCTCTTTGGGAGAGGTTTATGAGGCGGAACGTCATGCCAAAGGCCTGGACCCAGATGGTCCGGTGATGCTACGACGAGAGAGAGGCTCCGTCGCTATTTCATTGGCCAAGCAGGAGGTGGATGCCGAAGTTGCTGCAGAGCAAGCTCGACATACGATAGCTGTTCAAGAGGCGACAAATGCAGGGCTGCCCGTTCCACCGGCTCCGGTGGCTCAGTCGTCAGCTTATCAGACCAAGATTGAGAAATACTTGCGCCGGGAACGCTTGGCTGTGTTCCAAGAAGTGACGCGTCCTGGAGGACTCGTTTCGAAGCACATTCTTACGCAATTTGTGCATTCGACACTTGGCGGCGAACCTGAAGCTATCTGGTCGTGGAAGCATACCTTTGCCCAACAACTGGCTGTGTCGAGCCTTTTTTGCTTTGCTTTGAGTTGTGGAGAGCGCACACCAGGCCGCCTCATTTTCCATAAACTCAACGCTACAATCCAGTCAGCTGATTTGCGGCCCGGATACGGAATTCGAGGCTATCTAGAGAGCAATGAAGAAGTTCCTTTCCGCCTGTCTCCAAATCTGATGGCTGTCTTCTCCCCGTTTCTCGTCGATGGTGTCTTTGTCCCGACCATGGCGGCGGTCGCCCAGGCTATGACACAGAAGCGAGAATTTATTCAACCCTTTTTGCATCTAATGCTCAAGGACGACATTTTAGCGTGGAATATGTCAAAAGCGACGATGCCTCGCGAGGCCATGTTAGATCAGAAGAAGATGGAAAGTGTTCTTGCCGACCGTGTCAATCGTAATGTGCTAAAAGTCTTGGAGCGCCTTGTCGTTTGTGCTCCAGCTTTACCGTCCGAGAAGCACCCGTTTGTCTCCCCATTGCAGCATGGGGCAGGTACCGGTGGGATGAGCTCCGGCATGGCGACAATCGGTGCCGGAGGGGAAATGATAGACGCAAGGGCGACACTACTCGTGGAACGGGCGGCAAAGCACGAATATGTGGCGCAGATGGCCCCTACATGGCATCCGTGGCTCTAAATGAAGTAAAAAAGCTCTTTATTAATCCTGACACTCAAACGTACAGCGGAGGATTCGAGGCCGTGCGAACATATCCGGATTGATGCGCAACCCTTCCAACAAGCATACGGGTAACGCCCGACGTCTTGACCTGGAATCGCATTTATATGTGAAGAGATATTAAAAAGGAGTGCAGATGCTAGACCAAGATGATTTCAAGGCGAAACAAGTTTACAATAAATCAACATGTTCTGTTCAGATTCGCGTATAGAGCACACTACACACGGAGCAGCAATATTTGTGAGTGTTGCAGGCAGAATGACGAGGAGTCCTTTCTTTGGCGGCTCTAGCGCTGCTTTCAAATCGCTTTCCTCCGAGTATTTCTTTCCAAATCTCTCCTCTCATTCTGTACATACGCCTTTTGTTTGCACATTTTCTGGAAACAAGAATTCGTAGGAAATCATATCTTAGTCGGACATCGCATTTGCGTCCCCATTGCCCCCTGTCCCGGTTCCAGCAGAAGGCGAGGTAGCAGCAGCTTCTGTCACCCAATTTGATCACCACATCGTCGGTTCAATTTACATTTGTTGTGGGGGGGGAGGGTAGGGGGAAGAGACAGGTTTGTAATTGCCACATTATTTGAACGCTCAGCACGTCGTCTTCCAAATTTCTATTGCGTACCTGTACCTACGCGTCGCGGTCCTGATGTTGAGCTGATAGACTGGGAAGTGCTTACACTGTCGCCACTGTCGGTAAGAGGGGGGACTTCTCGCTGTCTCTCAAGACCTAAATGACGACCAGAAGCCACATGAGATTATGAAGCCGATATGTCCGCACTTAATGTTGCCTACTCTCGCACTGCTCAAGAACGCAATCCGATGCAATGTATACAAGACGTCCAATCTTCCCCGACACCATTAACATCACGACGAGGAGACAGAGAAAGAGACAGAAACATAAAACCCAGGCCTTACTCACCTCCGTGGCCATGGCGATTGGTATTCTGCATTTTGCTCCGGTAGACCGTGTGGTTATGACCCAGTCTGGGACACACGAGAGAAGTGGGGGGCAAATAAAGAATGAGAAAACAAAAGAACAAATCGAGGCAGAACGGGAGTCGATTCATGGCCATCGACAGGGCGAATGAATGTGTGTGCGCGATTCACTGTCCAAAGAGAGCCCACAAGAAACTTGACATGTTCAGGCTTCATAGACTTAGCATCCTTCCCGGCTTCTGCCCTTTCATCGTCCTGAACGCACCCAAAGAGCTCTCCCTTGAATTTCTCATCGCTGAGATTGTTGAGGCCATCGAAAGATACTGCGCAGAGACGGAAAAAGGTTTGAGCCGTCAGGAGGGAGTCACTGCCTGCTTGGTGCATGGGCCCCACGCGGGCCACTGAGAGCTCCTCGGCTGAGGGAAGGAGGGAGGAATCGAGCCACGTGCGAGATCATGAGTCGAATGAAGTGATGCAAGGTGAAGGGAAGGAATCCCTTGGTGGATATTCTACCACGGGACAGGAAGAGGAGGGACAAGGAGCAGATAATACAAGCGCGGGTGAGATGAGGGGTGGCGTGTACCGATTCTTTGCAAGCCGCCATGGAGCCCCTGGCAGGCCGTCATCAGATACTTGATGTCGTAAAAGCACGGGAAATAGGTACGCAGGAGGTCAAAAAACCTGGAGGGGGAAGCGAGGGGGGATCCGGGAAGTGAGTGAGGGCGAAGTGCGGGGCAGGGCAGGCGATGGGCTGCGTCAAGATGGCCCAAGCGCGCTGGAGGTGAGGAAAGCATGAGAGATAAAGCAAGGCTCCGACGCCGCCCAGCGTCTCAAAAAGCAAGGGAGGGTCCCACGCACCCGTTCTCGTCCGAGGGCAAGGCAGCGCAGGTCAAGACCTTGAGCAGGTATCCGAAATCATACCCGGAGTGGAACGAGATCCACCGCACCTCGTCCATCAGCACCAAGCCGCTGGTCATGAGGAGCTCGCCAAAGCGGAAGACATCGATACCGTGGGACTGTATGATTGCAGCGCAGCAAGGGGAAAGTCGGTCGAGAACAATTTACATCCTTTTCTCTCCCTCCCTCCTTCCTTCCCTTCGTCCCTCCCCCCCTCCCTCCGACTGATGCCCCCCCTCTTCCGCACCTCGTGCTTCGAGAAGTCGATCCCGCTCTGCTTAAGAAGCTCGATCGAGTCCTCCGCGTAGATGTCGTCGGATAGGGAGAAACGGAAGTTGAATTGCCAGGTAGGGCACTCAGGGGGGCTGTTGCCGTCCGAGTCGGCGAAGGAAAGTCCGAGCTGGATGATCTGAGGGGGAAAAGGGAGCAACCACCACCAGAAAAGGGATAAAGAAGGTCTAACTACAAGAGTTTGTCACAGAATGGCGAAGGATACAGCCTCAAAAGACAGGAGGGATTCGTGAGGAGGAGGGCCCGATGCAGACGACGGACCGCCTTGTAACCTTCCTAATTTTACTGCCTACTACGCCTCTCTCCCCATCCACCCTCCCTGTTCCCCACCTTCAGCAGGTCCACGTTGCACTTGAGCGTCTTGTACTGGTAGTCTGACGCCGATACGTCCCCCACCGGTCGCGCCACCACGCCCGGGAACTCGGTGTCCATCGCCACGTACGGGTATTGCTCCACCACCTACCGGGCACGGCATACATGAGTGGATTTCGATTCGCAATGAGCGGGCTTATACAAATTCATCAACATGTCTATCGTCCTACTTCCCAATCCTCCACCCTCCTTTATGCTCTGTTCTCTTCCCTCCGTCGGTCCTCCCTCCCTCCCTCCCTCCCTCCCCGCGCTCTCTACATACTTCGCGAACAGCCACCATCTCTTTGTCGAGGTTCTCCAGCCAAACCTCCCTTATCTCCATACGCTTCCCATCTTGCCCAGTATAAATGTGTCTGGTGGGTCCTACTCCCGGAATTTCGCCTGTGTGGATGGGGGCAAAGACGGATTCGTCAGAAAGGACCTGTCTGGCCTCCCAGGGCACGATACATGGGATACCCGCAAGTTGACGGGCTGCGAGGGAGATCGGAACTCACATACCTTTTTCTTCGGCGCTGCTTTGCGGGCCTCCATTCATGCCAAAGCGTTGTTGCGGCTTCCCCTTGTCCTCCCCCCCTTGTCCTCCCCCTTCCCCCCCGCCTTCCCTCCCTTGCGCCGCTTGGGATTGACCACCTCCTGTGTCTGATCCGGAGGGAGCTGGTGCCGGTGCAGGTGCCTGCTGCTCTTCGTTGGAAGAGGTGGCGCTGCTTGTCGGGCGCCGCGTGAGAAAAGAGGCTAGATGCTGAATGGTGCCTTGCTTCTTTGAGTATCAAAAAGAATTTCTATGGCTGCGACCCAGTCTCGTTTGAGTTTCCTGGGTCTTCCCGCTCTTTTCAAGGGCCTGTGAGCAGAGTGTGGGTGTTTTCAATGCATCATCGTGGATTTCGACGGCGATTTGTGAGTAATCCGCTCAGGATGAAAGGCGGCTGCGAGGCAATCAGTCCCGCGACAAAGCGGACAGTATGATAACATCTCTCTCCCCGGTTGATCCGAGGGCCCTGGGCCCCAAAACGGACTATACACGGTACATCTCAGCATTGTTTTCACCCGAGGTACCCACGCGCCTACATTGCGAAGGCATGCGACATTGGTCACGGGCGCGCGAACGCGGGACGTGGTGACCTCCCTGGCTTTTGCCTCCCGCCCTCTCGTCTTCTCCTGAAGGCGAGGAGAAGAAGAGAGGAGAAGTCCAAGAGCTCTCAAGCTCCTTGCAAGACGCCACGGCGGCCACTTTTCCGCCCAAATTTGAGGTGTGCATGGATGTGGGTAGCATTGAGGGTTTGGACCCGCCGCGCGGCGGTGTATTGGGGAAAGATGGGCTTTGATTCGCATCCTTTGACCTTGGTGGGGCCTCCGTTTCAAACGCCTTCCTCTTTAGCGACATGGAAAAGTGTTGTTCTATACCTTGGGGGACAAAGCCAAGCGCTCTCATTTGAAGGTTCTTACGGAGTCGACAAAGGTAAAATAGATTCCTATAAAGTGGCTGTAATCAGGTAATGCATGTTGCCGGACTTTCGTACGTTTGTGAGCTTGGTCTCCCATTCCCGTCATCTGATGACCCTGCGAGAAACCGCTCCACTCGTCGTGAGCCTACGGTCAATGCTATGCTAATGACCTTGAACTTGATGAATCTCTTTCCCCCCTACACGACGGCTCTACCATGTTCAAAGCACAGGCAAGTGACATGTCTCAACCGCCCCCTCCTCCTTACGGGGCTCCCCGGGGACCGCCCATGAATGGCATGCCGCCACAGCAGCCCTTTCAGCAGCAGCCCCCCCCTCCACGCCCCTCTGGCCCGGCACCAGGCTACCCTGCGTCATCACAACACTATCAAAGCCCTTATCAGCAATCGCCGCAGCAGCAGCAGCCGCCGCCGCACCAGCAACAACCTCTGGGTCCTGGCACGTACGGGCGCCCTCAACCTCTCGGTCCCCGCTCGGCTGCCGTCGGCGGCCCCCAAAATGCGGCTCCCCCCCGACCCGGACCAGGCGCACCTTACACCATGATGCAGCCTCCAAGGGGCGGGCCTCCTCTTCCGCACATGCCGCCACCCTCCCCCGGGCCCGCGGTGGCGGGTGGGATGCTGAAAGGCACCCCCGCTGTTCCTCCCAGCCACGGCCTTCAACAAGCGCAGTACCAGCCATCGAAAGGGCCAGTCGGACCGCCCAAAGTCCCCGGCACCCCACCACCCGTGTACGGTCAGTCCATGCCCCCTCCACCCCCGGCCCGCGGACCCCACGGGCTGGCCCCTCCATCCTCCCCTCCGCACCTCTCCGCGCCGGGAGGGCCCCCTCCCCCAATGCGCCCGCACTCGGCCGTGCAGGGCATGGGAGGGGGCCGCCCGATGCCCCTCCCCCCCTTCCGCCAGCCTACCACGCCACTCGCCCTCCACGCCCCCCCGCCC
>NW_005803551.1:0-10691 GCF_000240725.1 Microchloropsis gaditana
CCTGCGTGGCTACCCGGAGGTCGTGGGAGGCGATGGACTGGACCACGGCCCCCATGGCCCCCGCGTCCGCCACCATGGTGATCACTTGCGTCACGGCCAGCGTGTCCTCCTTCCCGGACCCCCGGTACCCCTGGCTCTCCGTCCCTTCCTCCTCCTCCTCCTCCTCCCCCTCCTCCTCCTCCTCACCCTCCACCGTGGAGGCCGTCCGGATCACCGCGGAGATGGCGGACAGGGCGTGCGCCTGCACGTCCGGCAGATCCGAGCACAGCAAGGATCCCAGGACGAAGAGGGCCCCGCTCGTGAGCAAGTAGTCGAGCAGTGCCCGGTTCCCCGCCACCAGGGGGCGCACGGAGGCCGCCACCCACCGCTGGACGCCCTCGGTGGGGCTCGTCAGCAGGTCCAAGACCCGGGGCCAGGCCGAGGCCTGCCGGAGCGTCTTCTGACAGACGGGCTCCGAGGCCGCGTAGTAGATGACGCGGGCCGCGTGCTCCTGTAAAGCGGGTTCGTCCAGGGCGTCCAGGACCCGGGGCAGGATACCCGGAGATTCGTTGGCCAAGTGGGCCGCATAGGAGGACTTGAGCGCCGGCTGCTGCGCGGTCAGGGTCAGGACATGACCGAGGGCAATCAACGCCATCTCCTGAACCGGCAGTGGGGCGGTCGCTGCGTCCAAGAGAGGCGCCAGGGCTTGGCAGATAGCCGGCGCGCCCCCACTGGTCTCCAAATCGGCAGCTTTCTGGGCGGCGTCGTTCCCGAGGTTCACGTCGCCTTTCCAGTGCGTGCTCGGCTCAAGGGCCTCCACCAGAAGCCGAAGGGCCACGTAGCGCTGGGCGGCCGTGCTCGCTTCCTTGCCTGCCCTCAGGGTAGTCACGTACCGGACCATGCACCGGAAATTCCCGTGGGTGGCGACATGGGCGTGGCAATGGTCGCAAACACGGTGCCCGAGCTCCCCCCCGGCTCCCTTCTTGAAAGACTCGTGCTCCCGCGGGAGCGCCAGTTTGCCCTGCGAGCATTTGTCGCAGACGATCTCCCCGCAGCAGCGGCAATGGTGCCGGCCGCGGACGACGAGCTGGAACTTGACCTGACACAGGAAGCAGCCGGAGCGCATGGAATCTGGCACGTAGAATGGGTCCACCTCGTCCTCTTTCAAAGCCTTCATGCTGCTCAAATCGTATGTTTGGAATTCGGCCAGATTTGCTGGGGGCATGGCCAAACCACTATTGCCTACCAAACCCAGCGTACCCGCCCCGTTCTCTATGCCGCCACGGAGCGTGGTGAAGGACGGAAGGTTCTGGTTCAGGAGGGCGGGCAAACGGGGGAGGGAGTGGCGCCGTTCGCTAGTGGCGTGGGGAGAGGAGCTGGAGGAAGAAACGCTTGTGCCGATAGGCGGAGAAGGGTCCTCGTTATACGCGGCAGACCCCGTGCTCCGGTGCCGGTGGTGGTCCCGTCGCGACGGACCCGAGGCGGAGGAAGAGGCGGTTGGTGGCGGCCGTGGAGACATCCCTACGTCACCCCCACCGCTGTTGGTGCGTCGCCGGGGATCAGTCCATGATGTTGAGCGAGTGGCGTGGTCAATGTAGTAAATGCGGCCCTCGGCGTCGCGCGCTTCCTCCCACCCTGCGGGCAGGGGCATGGCTGCATTTGGCTTGTGCCAACGGGTCTCCTGAGTCCGATGATTCACATAAAATGTTTTTTGGGTGGCCGGGTCGACGACTTCTTCCCATTCATCCTTTGTGCTCATACCTGTCCCGAAAAAGTAGATCAATTAGGGTTTGAATGCTCGGGATCAGACGGGTAGCGGCCTAAATATTGACGATGGTATGAAATGGGCAAGAAGGGAAAGGTAACAACAGCACATGGAAATGTTGAAACACCAGGCTCGATCGTAAGAAATCGCATTAAACAAAGTTTCCAATGGTCACGGCATGCATTTTCCGTCAAAATGGAGTCGCGTCCACCCAGGAAGGCCGCGCAAGTTGCAGACATATTCAAGGAACAGGCCTGCCAGGGGCCCTGGGTCGAGGTCCTCGATCCGATCCGTCCACTCGCCTTCCCCTGGGCCCCCGATCCGATCCGCCCACCTCCTGGCGAGGGGCGAGAGAGGCCGTGACGAGCCAGTGGCCCACGCGGAGGGGCGGCGTATGCACGCTTCAGGGAATTTTTTTACCCACGGCGAGGCCTGTGGGGGGAAGAAGAGGGAACAAATGACTGATGCATGACAGTAAAGATGGTATGACCGATGTTGTTATCACTTGTGGGGTGTCAAACTGGAAATTTGGCCGTGTATGTTGCGCTCCAACCATCCGTACACCGTCGTCGACGAGCAGTATCTAACGGGACGCATGGCCCGGATTCTCCACCCTTTGCGTACGCACTCCCCGCCCCGCACAGAAATAAAAGCCTGCAAGAATAGCATGGTCAAGAAGGATAAGATATCTCTGGCCGAAAACGCCATGGACACCACGGACGCCGTCATTGTCACCACCAGCAAAAAAGACAAGAGCAGCAGAAAAAAGAAGAACGGTGTGGCTGAAGAGGAGGCACTGACTGACTCGTCCGCGCAGTCGGCGTCCGTGGTGGAAGAGGACAGCCCAAACAAGAAACGCAAAATTAAGGGTTCCCAGGAAGGGGCTGACGGGGCGGGGGGCGAGAAGAAAAAAAAGAAACGTGCCAAGCCGGAGGAAAGTGATGCTGCAGTCAAGGACAGCGCCAAGAAGACCAAGAAATGTAAGACACAAGCCTCCGAAACGGCGGATGCGGACCCGAACGCCTTGTCCAATTTCAAGATCTCTCAGGCAACACGCACGCGGTTGGAGGCACGGGGCATCAAGTCCCTTTTCCCGATCCAAAGCATGACGTTGCAAAAGATTCTGGATGGCTGCGATCTCATCGGCCGGGCGCGGACGGGATGCGGGAAGACGCTGGCATTCGCCTTGCCTGTGGTGGAACTAATCGGAGATGAGCGGGAGGAGCGAGGAGCACCGCCTAAAGTCCTGGTGTTGGCGCCGACGAGGGAATTGGCCAAGCAGGTGGCGGATGAATTCGAAGCATGTGCGCCGGCGACCCTGCGCTCCGTGTGCATCTACGGCGGGGCTCCGTACCGCCCGCAAGAAGAAGCATTGCGGCGTGGAGTTCAAGTAGTAGTGGGAACGCCAGGACGCATCCTGGATCACATCGAGCGGGGCACGCTCAAGCTCTCGGGGCTGCGTTTCCTGATCCTGGACGAGGCGGACTCCATGCTCGACATGGGCTTCAAAGACGACATCCAGAAAGTATGTGACGCCATGGGCCAAGACAGCCACCAGCGTCGGCAAGTCCTGCTCTTCTCCGCCACCCTTCCACCCTGGGTCCAGAAGGTGGCACAGCAGTACATGCGCAAGGACAAGCTGGTGCAAGTGGACCTGGTGCAGGGAGAGGACGCCAAGGCTTCCACGGACGTGCGCCACGTGGCCATCCCCTGCCACTGGTCCTCCATGCCCTCCACCGTAGCAGACTGCCTGGCCGTGTACGGGGGCAGCAACAAGGCTCGGACCATCGTCTTTTGCGAGACCAAGAAGGAGTGCAACGAGCTGGTAGTGAACCCGGTGATCAAGACCGAATGCGCGGCTTTGCACGGGGACATCCCCCAGGCCCAGCGCGAGACCACCCTCAAGGCCTTTCGGGAGGGGCGGGTCCGCGTCCTGGTGGCCACCGACGTGGCTGCCAGGGGCCTGGACATGACCGTGGACCTGGTGGTGCAGAACAAACCGCCGGTCACCGCCTCCGGCCGCACGGATGTGGAAACCTACGTGCACCGGTCGGGACGGACAGGCCGGGCCGGCCGCAAAGGGATCTGTGTCACGCTCTTCTCCCCCAAGTACCGGTTCGCCGTCAAGGAGATCGAGGGTGCGGTGGGGAACAAGTTCGAATGGGCCGGTGCGCCCCAGCCCGCCGACATCGTGGCGGCCTCGGCCCTGGCCGCCATGGAGGACGTGGCCAACGTGGACGATAAGGTCTTTCCGCTGTTTCAAGCGGCGGCCGCCAAGCTTGTGGAGGAGATGGGGGCGGAAGAGGCCTTGGCCGCGGCCTTGGCCTGCCTCACGGGCCACACCAAGGAGCTCCGATCCCGCTCCCTCCTTTCCAACTCGGACGACTACGTGACTTGCCAGTTCCAGGCCGATCAGCCCATTATGAGTACGGGTTACGTATGGACCGCGCTGCGCAACGCACTGCCCCAGGAGGTGACGGAGGACATCCGGGGTATGCAGCTGACCGCAGACAATACGGGTGCCGTGTTTGACGTGCCGAGCAAGTACATGAAAACTTCCATGAAAAGGGCTGTGGAGGAGAACCCGTTTTTGACGGTCTGCAAGACGCTTCCGGAGATCAAGCAACCGAGGGGGGTTGGGGGAGGCGGCTTCTCCATGGGAGGGAGGGGAAGCGGGTTCGGTGGGAGGGCTGGGAGTGGCTTTGGCGGCCGAGGGAGGGGAGGAGGGTTTGGTGGGCGCGGCCGAGGAGGGGGCTTTGGAGGACGAGGGCGAGGCCGGGGGGGAGGAGGAGGACGTGGACGATGGTAGAGAGAAAGGAGTTGGCGTGTCGCTCATGATCGGGAGAGAGCGAGGGTTGTGCAGATAGTGAAATCTGGATGTTGCAACATCAGAGCATGTCCACCATAACTGCCTTGCGCGGGGCGCGCGGAGCGCAGAGATTGAGATTGTCTTAATCGAGTCGGGCATTACTGGATGAGGAAAACAGTAGACGTGCAGCAAAGTGCGCTAGTGCAAAGATTGGCCATGTCTTGATTGAGTCAGGTTTGAAGCATGACGGTAGGTCGAATTCTCAAATAAATCTTGGAACTAGGAAGAAAGTAGACGTACATAGTAGTGCGCTATATGCTACCAGAAGCGCAGTTTTGGATATACTCATTTTAAGAGATAAAGTAAAGCGTTCAGGGATCGCTGGAAAGCCCCTTGCAAATCAAAGAGGAAAAAGAACGCAAATCGAAGTGGACTGTTCTATGTACTTTCCGGGTGGTTTCAAAAATATCGAATACCGATATATTTTCCTCGAACAACTCTCGCCCTACTAATTATGGTACATTCCGACACCATAGCACGGGAGCTTGTCACGAGTTGCGTGCTCTCTGGGCACGTCCACATGCTCACATACGACGTGCAAGCAAGGTATAAGGAAACTACGCAGCACGTACAGCGTTGTATTTTTTTCGAAAATGTGCGCATCGACGTCCTTGCGTCTCGGTGGCAAGCTTGTTGACTGCCTCATTTTCCTGCTCTGTGGTCTAGTCTGAGGGAGGAGGTTGCCTGTTCAACTCCCCCGCCTTACTGACGCCTGCTGGTATTATTTCCATCCCATGCAAGGCCCCTGTATATTATTGGATAATTTGTTTTTGACAGGCCATCTTCAGCTTCATCTTGTTTTTGCTCACATCCGCACCGATTTCTTTCCCCTGCCTTAGGCGCCAACGGCCATTACAAGCACGTTGAAGGCTCGAACTTCGACTGCTTACGGTCATGGCCGTCACCCGTCGACAATCGCACAAAAAAGGCTGTAGGGATAGTAACGCGGAGAAATTATCGATCAAGGACGTGCAAGAAGGACAGGATGAATCATGGGATGACAAGAGGGGAAGAACGACAAGAATACGTGCCAGCAAAGGAGTTCGCAATCTCGAGGCGTCAGATTCGCACCTGCCCAACCCTTGGGGCAGAGCATCATCTAAGGTCCCGTTTACGCCTTTTACTTCTATAAATGAGCCTTCAAGCGACGCTGGGAAGGAAACGAGGGCTCGGAGGATTGGTCGCGCCGTCTGTCTCCTTCTTCTAGCCACGATTCTTATAGGAACATACGTGTGGGTCTATATCTTGCCGCACGCACGACCGATAGATATGCACAAAACCACTTTGAACCCCTCGCGATTGACACGCCATTGTCAAGAGCAAGTGGGCCAGCCACGCATTGCGGAGGTGACCGAGGGCGTCTTCATCGCGACCGGCTACGACCTGGCCAATACAATCTTAATCCGAACGAACGAGGGGCACGTGGTGGTGAGTGCAAGCCTGACCAAGGACGGCAGCTCTAGCAGTGTGAATGCCCAAAAGGCTCAGCACGGTCACTATGCGCCGGCATGCCGGTCAGTCTACACGGCCAAGCTTTCATCTGCCTATCCCGTTTCCCTCCTCCCGGCGGACAGGTTGATGTGAGCATGAACCCTGAGCGGGCAACACGGGTTCGACAGGATTTGGAAGCCGCAGCGGGGAAGGCTTCTATTCGAGCTATCATCTACACGCACAGCCATGTGGATCACGTCGGGGGCGCGGATGCCTGGGCGGAGGTCGGGACAGAGATCTGGGGCACGGAGGCTCTCACAGGGCATTTTTTCAAGCAGTACGGCGCTTTCAGGTGATAATTGGGCCGGAAAAAGGGAGAAGCTGAGCTGAAGAAGGGGCTGAGATGGCGTGCTACTATTATTTATCAGATCGGAGCGTCCGGCGACAAGCTTACCCGCCCTTTTTCTCCCCCCCTCCTCCACACGCTTCCTGAACCTTCCAGGCAAGCTGAGGCCCTCCGGGCCTCTCGCCAGTTCGGAAACCACGTCCCTCTCAGTATTCTACCTTGCTCGGGCTTGGGCCGCAAAGCCGACATTGAACTTACCTTAAAGACGATGGCCTTTCTCATCCCGACCCACACGTTCTCGGGGAACGTCTCGTTCTCCGTGGGCGGCGTGGACTTCGAACTGGTCGAGGCGCATGGGGAAACGCACGACCACCTCTTCGTCTGGCTCCCGGGTAAGGATGCCTTGCTCTGCGCAGACCTGTACTACCACTCTTTCCCCAACCTGTACTCCATCCGAGGGTCGAGCCCCCGGCCTTTGCGCGACTGGATTCGGAGCCTGGACCGCATGCGCAGGCTCCGGCCCGCTTTCCTTCTCCCCTCCCACACGCAGCCTGTGGTGGGCAAAGATCTGATCAACCGACAATTGACCGACTACCGGGACGGGATTCAATGGGTCTACACGGCCACGGTGCGGGGCGCGAACGCGGGGAAGACCTTGGAGGCCTTGGCCGAAGGAGTCGCCCTTCCTCCCCATCTGCGGGCACAGACGGCCCTGGACGAGCTGTACGGACAAATCGACTGGTCGGTTCGGGCTGCCTATACGAACGAGCTCGGCTGGTTTGATGGCACGGCGCAGGCTCTTTACCCGTTGCCGGTCGAAGAGCAGGCCCGGAGGGTGGTGGAGATGGGGGGAGGCCTGGATGCGGTGCTGAAGAAAGCAGAAGCAGCTCTCAGGGGGGGGGAGGAGATGGGAAAGGAAGCAGAATTTAAGTGGGCACTGTATTTGATAAGATTGGTACAGGATGGCTGGGCCGAGGGGCTCAGCGGGGGGGAGAGGAAGCGGGTGAAAGCCTTGCAGGTCGCAGCATTACGGGGGCTCGGTGAGAGTGTGATAAATACCAATGGGAGAGGATACCTGCTTCAGAGAGCCCTTGAATTGGAGGACAAAGCCCCTCTGAGCGATCCTGTGCTTGGTGCGGCATTCATCGAGGCCATTCCCATTCCTTTGCTCCTGGAGGTGATGGTGGTCAGGCTGGTTCCAGAACGTTGCATGGACGTGCACATGTGTGCCATCTACGTAATCGGCTCCCACCAGTATTTCATCACCATTCGTCGGGGAATTTGTGAGATCATACTAGGTCGCGAAGCGTTACCTGGGACACCAGAGCCGGTCGGAGTTTTTAACACAAGCGAAGCGGTGTTTCGTAAAATTGCCCTCAAGCAGATCTCCCCTGCCGTGGCGGTGGCATCGGGTCAAGCATCAGTAGAAGGAGACTTGATGGCCTTCGTGCGCATGGGTTTGATGTTTGAGCGGGGGGCGTGAGTTTATGCAGCTCATTTCAATGACATATGACGAGAGGTAACAGCCACAAGGCGCCGGCAGGAGTCTCAATGGTGGGGGCAATAAACATAACTTAACAAAAATGATACGAACTAAATCCACCCGGAACAATGTCAGCATCACAAAGCAAAGTGTTTTAGTAAAGCGGTAATTATCTCCTTACACTCCTCCACTCTCCTTCGCCAAGCAACTTTTCTAGACACCCAGCCGCTTGGCCTCACTCTGAGGGCTCACCAATATCCTCCTCCCACAACAGTTTGTGCTCTCGCACGAACTCCTTCATGATAGCCACGCACGATGCATCCTGTGCCACAATGACCTCAACTCCATTCGCCCTTAAATGCTCCTCTGCGCCCAGAAATGTCTGATTCTCTCCCACAACGACACGAGGAATCCCAAACAAGAGTATCGCCCCGCTGCACATGGAGCAAGGAGATAAGGTTGTGTACATGGTGCATTTCCGGTACACAGACGCTGGGCATCGGCCAGCATTTTCAAGGCAGTCCATTTCCCCGTGAAGGACCGGAGACTTCTTCTGCACCCTTTGGTTGTGGCCCATCCCTAGTACATGACGAACCCCGTCTGTTCCTTCATGGACGAGGACGGCTCCAATGGGGATCCCGCCTTCATTCAAACCTACTTTTGCCTCCTCTAAAGCTTGCTGTAGGTAAATGTCATCTTCGTTTTCTTTTTCTCTCGTTGCTGGTTGTGGTTTTTGAGTCGCCATCCTGTGCTGAAAAGAGAGGGAGGTTTAGGAAGATGACAAGTGAAGGCGGCACGAATTTTTCACGAGTGAAACGGAATAATCGTGATGAACCTTATGTTCACTCTTATTGCCAAGGTCTCGTGCGGGCCGCATGCTGTGTATGTACCTCAGAATAAGTTTATCGGTCGTATAGTCGAACGCGCGGGCTTGAGGGGGAGGTTGGTGGTGAACTTCAAGGCACTTTGTGCCTGCTGCCCGCAAAAACTTGCTTTATAAAAATGCGATAGCATGCCCTGCCAAGTAAATTGCTTTCTTTATAGTTTTGTATCCCTCGTACCCCGTGCGGATCGTCGTTCCTTCGCAAGTCGCGTGATCTCCTTCTGGACAAGAGCCGAGTAGCCTAGTCGCTCGGGGTACTTGCCTCGTTAGCGACCTGCGGTCTATTTATACCATTTTTTTGGCCACACGAATACTTTTAAAAAATCTATCGAACGCATAAGAATAATTCTAACCGCTTTTTGATTCTCAAAGACCGACTTTGTCGATGTGCAGACGTCCGTGAGGGACGAGGGGATTCGTGATTCCTGTTAGAAGGATCAAAAACATGCTGGGCGGCAGTAATTTCTCCGACCGTAGTGCTAGTCCCCACAAGTCTCGTTAACCCCCACAACATCCCCGCAAAGTGTAATTATCGTTACCTTGACGTACTTTGTAAATGAAATTGTGTACTGATTGAGCTACAACTTTGTAATGGGTGCTAGATACCATTTTCAACCTTCTATCCTGATGTAAACTGGATTGAGAAAAATGTGCTGCCAAGCACCTCCGTCTTTACGACATTTAATTGCTATGTTTTTCTCTCTTTATTTGCAACTTTTGTAATTGTCTATTCCTTTGAGTGTCAAGCGGACTTTTTTCCTGATACGCTCGAAGCCTGACAAGTATGTCTTTGTTTTCTCTTCCGATGCCCCTCGCCTGCCTTCTCACTTATCGCATGTCTTCGGTTGGGGAACTCAGGGTAGGAAAGAAACATGGACGACGTGAGGCGGGTGAGTCACCGGATTCACGACGCGGCTAAGAAAGGGCGGATCGACGATGTGGCCAAGCTCTTAGCGGATTACCCACAACTTGTGAACGACAAGGTGAGTTAATGATACGATTACGGGGACCTCAAGATATGTTCCACAAATCATCCGCCCGAAACATCGTGGGAAGAAATGTTGAATTCCCTCAGCATAGGAGAGAGAGGATAAATCGTAGATGCAAGAGGCTGGGTTTCTTTTCTTAGTGCTGAGGGTGCGTGAGAGTCACCTTGCTGCTTGCTCTCCTTCCTGTCTATGTCTCAGGGGGAGGACGGCTGGACTCCTCTGTTTCGCGCCTGCTACAACAATCATCTGGAACTCGCCAAATATCTGGCGGAAAATGGGGCGAATCTAGGGCGGGATGCGGACGATTTTCAAAACACCGCCCTGCACGCTTGTTGCATTAACGGGCACAGGCAGGTGGCTGAGTTCCTGCTCACCAAGGGCGTGGACGTGAATGACCACGACAACGTGGGGGGCTGGACCCCTTTGTATGCGGCCTCCTTTTTTGCCTGGCCGGAGCTGGTACGCTTGCTTCTGGAGAAAGGGGCAGACCCCTCGATCGCCTGTAAAGAAGGGAAGACCGCTTTGCACGTGGTGTGTGAGGCGGGATACAGGGGGGAGCATCGGCCCACCATCATGGCGCTTTTGCAAAACTTGCCGGAGCCGACGGAGGCCAGGCCACGGGATGGTCGAGGCAGAGGACACCGAGGGGAGGGGGAGAGGGAAGGAGGGAGGACAAGCCACCGGCATCACCAGCACTTTCACCAGAGCCTGGAAGCCCAAGCAAGGGGGCACTTGGCCTTAAAGAGCTCCTCGTCAGAGGGGGGCAAAATGGAGATAGGGGTGGCGGGGCCGCCGCCTTACACGGAGGATGGGTCGGGGAAGCGGACGTACTTCCCTTGGGAGCTCGGGAGTGCGGACTATGCGTGGCGGGCGGCGGGCTTGTGTCGAGGTATGCTGACGCGGGTCTTGGCGGAGGTGGTGGAGACGGGGCGATTGGCCGCGTTGC
>NW_005803551.1:14775-27218 GCF_000240725.1 Microchloropsis gaditana
GGAAGCGACGGTTCGGAAGGGAAAGGAATTCGAAAAACCCTTTGTGGACGTGTTTGACCTGTTGGAGGCAGCGATGCAGGTGGCGGAGACGCTGGAGACATTTGTCCACGAAAAAAAAGGGGAGGTGGGAGGCAGGAGGCCGGCAACAATGAAGGGGAATGACAAGGAAAAGGCGGGTGGGGAGGTGGAAAGAGCTGCGGCCAACGGGGAGGATGACGCGGACCTGTCGCTCTCACGGTGTAGTCTCGACTGTAATCAAGACGAGGGAGCGACGATGCCTTTGGGGGAGAGGTTAAAGTTGCTGGGTATCGCTTTCTCCATCCAACTAAACCCGGCCCATCACCCGCAGCGGGGGGAAACGGGCGCGCTGCTGGCCTGTCTCTATACCGTGGCGACGCGCCTAAGCCAGGAGGACGTAGCCGAGCGCGTGCACTCCTTGCTCGCCCAGTACCACTCCCACTCCGAGTCCAAAAGCCTGCGGCTTCGGCTATTGCGCGTGAGCCAGATTCGAGGTCCCTTGGAAGGGCATGAACGCGTGTCGAGGCGTGCAGCCTGCCCTGGGGAGGACACTGATCCCCTGATTAGTACGGGTAAGGACGCTCAGAGAAGCGAGAGGAGGAGAAGCGCGAGTTGCAGCAGCAGTGAGAGCAAGGACTCAGCCGGAGCGGGGATGGTGGGAGGGTTGAGTGGTGGTTTTAGTCCGGTCGGAAGGGGAGGAGACGGAGGGGAGAAAGGGGAGAGAATGCTAGCTAGGGCAGAAGAAAGGGAGCGAAGCAAAAGAGAGTACCTGGAGCAGTTCAAATTCTTGAAAGAGCATGCGCAGGATCTAATTTTGAGCGACGATTTATGAAGCTGATGAGATTCGATAATCGCATCACGATGTTTAAGAACAAAAGAAAACAAAGCGGAGAAAAAAATGAAATACAAAAAAATATAAAATTTTGAGCTACAGTCTATCCCGTGCACGCGCGTGATCTCCTTCTCACTGATACCTGCATCGACATATGCTAACCTCGTCCAAGTGGACGACAGTATGAATCACAATTAGTCCCTCAACCAGAGCTCTGTCGACGTTATTGATCTTGACCTAGCTACGAGCTCTAAAACGCGAATGAGCCGTGTAATTTGAGATATGTTACGGAACAGTCTTCATGCTCGGGCCTTTCTGTACTTGAAAATCCAGATGTCTACCTTTCAAGTAATTCCTAGTTTTTAAAAGATGTGGAATTTCGGAATCTAAGCTTTAAAAGGAAAGAGTGTTTTTTTGAGGCTCATATAATTGCCTGCAAAGCAAGGAGGTTATGTCTTGGAATTTTAAGAAAGGAAAGGAGACACTCACCACCGAATCTTTTTCTCAAACCACCTTATCAGGATGCTTTAATTATGCTTTCATATAAGTTTTGTGTGCTAAAACCATTCGGTTGGAGAAGGAAAAAGTGTTTATGAATTTTGTACTCTCATCTTGTGGCCTACAAACCTAAGCTATCATTTCTTTGACCTGTGATCCGATAAACCTGCATGTGCCTGCAACAATCTTTTGTACTGCGTCTTATTTTGATGTCATTTCCCCCAAAAAACACATGAATGCCCGCAGTAGAAATTAATTTGTCCAAAAGGCAGTTGTACTTGAACTAATCGCTGGTGATGCGAGCACGGTCCCTCTGGCTTGCCCTCCCCGTCTTCCGGTTCCTTCCATTCGTCCCCCTCAATAAATTCTTTGTCCTCTTTGGGTCATTCACGCATGCCCGTTTTGCCAGCAAGGCTCCAACAAAATGTCTCTTGGCCACATGGCACGGTGTGAGTATGCGCACGATCTCATCCTGGGAATTTTCCTTCCTTTCTCGTGTACCTCCCCTCTCGTTCTGGCCTACCCCAGGCACGGCTAGCGGTGTAGAGAATGCTCCTGGGGGCCTCCAGCCCTCGAGAAGGCAAGAACTTTGAGTGAAGAAGGGCCATATTGCTATTTTCGCGGGGAAGAGGTCTAGGGCAATGGTAAGGGGCAACTCGCTCAAGATGCCCCGCCCGGTTCTACTTCTCGCCTTGGTTGCCTTAGGCTTGCTGCATATCCCGACTCACGCTGAGGCCCGACCACCCTTGGAATCCCCTCAATCGTCCCCTAGCATCCATTCAGATGCAGCACGAATGACGCATCGCAATGCTGCCGTAGGAGCTGCAGCGCATCGGATCCGAAAGTCCCATGTCAAAAAAGTGGAAGGGAGGACACCGACGATTGGCGGCTCTGACGTAGACGAGGATACCCCTCTCCCTGTCTCCACCATCCCAGCTGGCTCAAGCAGCAGTTTGGATTGGAAAGGTAGCCACAACGAAGGTATCAGCAGTGATTCTACGGGGGTGGACCGGGGCGAGGCCCCTTACATGCACGTGGTCAAGCGGGACGGGCGAAGAGAGCCGGTGGCCTTCGACAAGATCACGAAGCGCCTGCGCAGCCTTTGCAAGGGTCTGAATACAGACTACGTGGATCCAGGCCGTGTCGCCCAGAAGGTTGTTCAAGGCATGTATAACGGCGTTTCCACGGCCGAGCTTGACAATCTAGCGGCGGAGACGGCGGCCTACTTGAATATCGATCATCCCGACTACGCGCGGCTCGCAGCCCGTGTGTCCGTCTCCAACCTGCACAAAGAGACCAATCCATCGTTCTCGCAGACGATGCGCCAGCTCTACGACCATGTCGACCCCGCCACGGGTCACGCTGCCGGCTTCATCTCCGAGGAGGTGATGGCGCTTGTCGCGGCCCACGGCCCCACCCTAGACGCGGCCGTCCGACACGAGCGCGATTATTTCTTTGACTATTTCGGCTTCAAAACCATGGAACGAGCCTACTTGCTGAAGATCGGGCGCAAGGTGGTGGAGCGCCCGCAGTACATGCTTCTGCGCGTGGCCCTTGGTATCCATGGAGAGGATCTGCCCGCCGCCTTGGAGACCTACGAGCTCATGAGCAACAAGTGGTTCATCCACGCCTCCCCTACTCTTTTCCACGCGGGCACGCGTTTCCCGCAGATGTCCTCGTGCTTCCTCCTGGCCATGCAAGCGGACTCGATCGTTGGTATCTACGACACGCTGAAGCAGTGCGCCGTGATAAGCAAGGCGGCGGGGGGAATCGGCCTCTCGGTCCACAACATCCGCGCGCACGGCGCCTACATTAAGGGCACGAAGGGGACGAGCAACGGTCTGGTGCCCATGCTCAGGGTCTTCGACGTCACGGCGCGCTACGTGGACCAGGGGGGAGGCAAGAGGCCAGGGGCCTTTGCCATCTACCTGGAGCCGTGGCACGCGGACATCTTTGAAGTGCTGGACCTGCGGAAGAACCACGGAAAGGAGGAGGCGCGGGCCCGGGATCTCTTCTATGGACTGTGGATTCCCGACCTGTTCATGGAGAGGGTGGAGGAGGATAGGACCTGGTCCCTCATGTGTCCCGATCAGTGCCCCGGTCTCGCGGACTGCCACGGCCAGGCCTTCCGGGACCTATATTTAAAATACGAACGAGAGGGCCGAGTCAAGAAGACAGTGCGTGCTCAGGACTTGTGGTTTGCCATCTTGGACTCGCAGATTGAGACGGGCACGCCCTACATGCTGTACAAGGACGCTTGCAACCTGAAGAGCAACCAACAGAACTTGGGCACCATCAAGTCCTCGAATCTGTGCACCGAGATCGTCCAATACACGAGTGCGGAAGAGGTGGCGGTCTGCAACCTGGCGTCGGTGGTGCTACCCAAATTCGTTGTGCAGAAGGCGGGGACGGGGGGGAAGGACGACGGACAGGCCGCAGACCTTACCGCGCAGAGAGGGAAGAGGCCAGGGAGCAAGTCTAGACAGGAGCTGACATTCGACCACCAGGCCCTCTACAATGTGACCAAGGTAGTGGTGCGCAATCTGAACAAGGTCATCGACAGGAACCTGTACCCAGTGCCGGAGGCAGAGCGGAGCAATCGGAGGCACCGGCCCATTGGCTTGGGCGTGCAGGGCCTGGCCGACACCTTCATCAAGCTTCGCCTCCCTTTCGACTCTCCCGAGGCCCGGCAAACGAACCAAGAAATCTTTGAGACCATGTACTTCGCCGCCTCCGAGGCCTCCATGGAGCTTGCCAAGAAAGAAGGCCCCTACGAGTCGTACCCGGGGTCTCCCGCCAGTCAAGGGAAGTTGCAATTCGACCTCTGGGGCGTCACTCCCCAAAGCGGCCGGTGGGACTGGGCAGGTTTAAAGAAAGAGATTGCCCAGCACGGCCTGCGAAATTCCCTGCTTTTGGCGCCCATGCCCACCGCCTCCACGGCCCAGATCCTTGGGTACAATGAGTGCATCGAACCCTACACCTCGAACTTGTACGCACGGCGAGTGAAGGCAGGAGAGTTCATTGTGGTCAACCCGCACCTCTTGGAGGATTTGACTGCGCAAGGGTTGTGGACCCCAGCCGTACGCAATGCCCTGGTGGCGGAGGGGGGATCCGTTCAGAACATCCCGGGACTGCCGCAGGAGATGAAGGAGATCTATCGGACGGTATGGGAAATAAAACAGAAGTCATTGATCGACATGGCCGCAGACAGGGGCGCTTACATCGATCAGAGCCAGAGCCTAAATGCATTTATGGCGGAACCCGACTACAGCCGACTGGTGAGGGGGTGGGGGGAAATTGAGAGCTGGGGAGAGACGTGTGAGTTATACAGCCGGTAGTACAGGTTTTATGGGGATGATGATTCCAAGGTTATATTGAGGTTTCACTTGGGCCTAAAGCGTTCTGGCTCGGCCTGTATCTCACCCACTTCCCTCTCTCGCTTTACATGTTGTCATCAGACGAGCATGCATTTTTACGGCTGGAAGAGGGGTCTCAAGACAGGTATGTACTATTTGCGAACCAAGCCCGCAGCAAACGCCATTCAATTCACCGTCGACAGCCAACCGGTGCTGAAGAAGAGGAGGAAGAGTGGAGGGAGAAAGGGCGCAGTGGGGGAGATGGGTTCAAGCGAGGCAGGAGTGGCGGGTGGCAAGGAGGATAGTGAAGAAGATGGTGAAGACGAGGACGAGAATGGAGGGACTGCAGGGGCTTGCGGCGATGACGTGTGCCTTTCGTGCCAGGGGTGAATAGCGTGAGTAGATATTCGAATTATTCTGGGACAGTAAATGGTACGAGCCATGGAAAGCCCCTGATGGGACGGGCCAAAGTAAAGTACGCACGTCCGTTGGGAAGTTGTCGTTACGTCATGTGCAAACCTAAAAACACATCAAGACGCGCAGAGATCGATCCTGGTGTGTGTCCCTCATGTCCTTAGTTTGCGAATGAAAGTAGAAAATGCCAAAGTAAAACATATTCGAATACGCTTTCCATGCTGTTCATTCTCCTCCATCTCCCAAAGGTCTAAGGTCTGCGCATCAGGGAAAATCACTGTCGTCCTCTCAGCTCTCTTGCACCTGGCTCGTGAAATCGAACCCCTCCGTCGAACGAGGCTGTGGCTAGCTCAGGTTTTAAGGGATTGAAGGCCACGCACGACACCACGTCTGTGTGCGGGGGTGGCAGTCCCTTTACTTCCTCCTCCTGAGCCCAAGCCAGGGCGCACTGCTGTTCATTCTCAACTCTCTCTTCCCCCTCATCCACGTCGCAGGCCTCAACATGATCGAAGCCCGCTCTCATTGTGGTATGGACTACCTCACGTCCCTTCCTCAGGTCGTACATGTACGCGTTCCCGTCCTCGCTGCCCACTCCCAAGAAACGCATGCACGGCGAGAAGGCCACGCCCACTTTTTCTCTACGATTCACATGATCCACAAAGGAAGCGACCTTCGCCGCGCCTGCTCGCAGGTCCCACAGCGAGGCCGTATTGTCGGTGGCAGTTGTCGCAAAGAAGTCAAGGGCGCAGGGAGAGAGGGCGGAGGATGAGACGAAATGCGAAGCTTGCGGCACGGCCAGAGAGCGGACAGGCCGAGCGTGGGCATCAGGGACGACACGCATGAAGCTGCCCTGTGCGGCATCAAGGAGGGCTAAAGATCGGTCGGAGCACGCGGTAAGAACGAGAGGGGAAAGGGTCCCGTTCAGACAAGCGAAGGCGGTGACCTGCTGAGCGTGGTCATGCCTCCAAACGTGGACCGTCTGGGTCGTACTCTGGGGAGAGGGAGAAGCCGAAGCCTTCTTCACAGACTTGGAGGAGCTGGATGGATTATAGTTATGACGGATTAGGGCGTGCTCGTCCAAAGGTTCGACGAGATAGGTGTGCATCGAGAGTTGATTACGACAGGCCGTGAGGACAAATTTGTCAAGGTAAAAAAATGCTGCGGACACCGCCATTGAACTTGAAGGGGCTTGTGCATTAGCTGACATTGAGGCTGTGAACGATGTGGGCGCACTTTTCCAGCCACTGCGCCTCTTCCCAGAGAGTCCCGTGGTTGGCGAGACAGGACCGATGGGTGTAAGCAGGTCAATGCTTAGAACAGGTGTCGACCGGTGACTCGGCACGTTGCCAGGCACGTTGTGTGCTACGCCTAAGGTGAATATATGCGCCATTCCGTCGCCTGAGGCAGTTAATGTAAGCTCTTGACTATGGCTAATCGCAACAGAATTTGTGGTTGATTTGGAAGAAGAGAAGAAAAAACTTTGACGACGCCTATGGAAACTTCGCAGATCAAAGATCTGAGCCGTGCCATCCATGAAAGCCAGGCCCAGCAAATCACCTTTCCTGCTAAAGGTCATGTCGAGAACGGGAGAGTTTGGCGTGTTTGAAATAGGAGCAGGAATATCCATCCCGGAAGCATTCCACCGGGGAAAAATGGACGGATTATCATCGGTATCTATGGGATAGATGGGGAGTTCAAGATGCAAGGATGATCTTGAAACACTTTTTTGACATGTTTTCACATGTGACACTGGACGTCTTCCGTAGCCCGATGAGATAATTCGGGAATGGAAAACTATGGGCTTGTTCGTAACTCTTTTGTGGCTTGGTCGACAGATGTTCGTGCCTTGGAAAGAATCGTAGGCCAGCGTTTTTGACAATGATGAAGCAGGACATTGACGTCGAGACATTGATATTGTCGATCGTAGCGGTGAAGATTCGACTAATGGTGTGTGTTTACTTATGGCACCTTCACAAGGGAAGAACGAAAACATCTATATGGGCGTACACCAGTGCTGTGGGTGTTTGTGCGTCGCTGCATGCGTCAAAATAAGAGAAAACTAATAATTAAGCACATTCAAAAGGGCCATATCCTTTATCTCTTCCTATCTCACTGCACACTTTTTCGGAGTACTGGGAGTTTTGCCAGGCGGGAAGGGGTCCGTGTAGATAACTACCCGGATGTACCTCGTTCCTTCCCTCTAGGCCTCCCAACCGGTGCACAGTCTGTTCACTTTCGTGGTTGTGGCGGGAGCCATGCCTGATGGCACATTTGCGTGTCACAGCGTGAACACAAAAGTGAAACCAGAACGTTTTTTGCACCCACTTGCTATTCCAGTTGTATCTTTGGCTTGGCTTTTGCTGATCCGCATTCATGACACCCTGGCGTGCATACAAATGCTGCTGGGCTCGACTCCAGCTTTTCCTCTCTTCACTTCCCCGCTCATTTCATCTACTTTATTACTCATGCCCTCAGGCGTACGCCGCAGGCTGCCCGATTTCCACAAATTGATCCATCACCCCGGATTATGGACGAGGTAAGACATGTGGTAGAAGTCGATAGATATTTGGTTGAATAGGAGCAACGAGTAAAGATACGCTTGGTTGCAGCACGCCTAGTGGTGGGTGAGGCTAGCAATAGCCCATTCTCCACAAGCCACCATCCAGTGCATTGCATCGAACTCTATAGATCATACTCTGATAAGGTGACCAGCCTCTCTGTGCAGTGCAGAGTTGTAGGCTTTGAAATCTGGAGCAGGTCAGAGTCCAAATCGCCGCGAGAGAGCCGAGATAACCCTTATCCCCGTCCATATCCTTCTAGGCTCCGCACGACCATCACCATGCGCATCACCACCACCTGCATGAAAATTCATTGCATGAAGACGGTGAGGAGGACGGAGACGGGCTGGAGGAGGACATGCTACACCAGCACACGCGGCACCACCACCCTTTCTCCATGGAAGGCGTCGTGGAGGAGGACGAGCAACAGCATCATCACCAGTCTCTCTTGCCCGTCATGGAGGGCCCGGCGGAGGGCAGTTGTCTGAACGGTCCGCTGGGAGAGGGCGTGCACTCGGAAGCAGAGGATGACGAGGGGGGAGCAAGGGGGATGGGTGGAGGCGGAGGCACGGAGCTGCAGGGAGGAAACGGGGAGGGACGCCACGGGGAAGAGGAGGAGGAAGACTTGTCGGGGGTGGTAATTCTGGCGGATGACGGAGAAGGTGTGGGGGTAGCGTGCGAGAAAGGGCAGGAGAGGGGCCTTGGGCGGCACCCCCGGGGGCTGGAGGGGGGCCAGGGAGGCGGATCCACGGGTGTCAGCCTGGACCGCAGCCCCGACCACCACCATCAGCAGGAGGAGGAGGTCGCCTTCTACCCGGACATGGGCCAGACATCCCACATTCTGACGGAGGGCCGGGGAAAGGCAGGCACGGAGTTGCGACAGGAGACGCTGCCCCCTCCCCCCCCTTCGAGCGAGCGGCCTCTGCGGGACTCGGCCAAGGGCGCAGAGCCACGCCCGCAGGGGCCGCCGCGGGGTACACAGGCGAAAGAGCTTCCTCCTTCCGGCCCCCTTAGCCTCTCGAGTCACCCTCACTTCCATCCGTTGACCATGGCGGCCGCGCAGGAGCTGCACGTGACATTACCGCACATGCTACTGCACCCTCCTCCCCCCCTCGCTCACCACAAGCACGAGCACCCGCAGGAACAACAAGCACCAAAAACCTCGGTGCCGTCCTCTCTTCTGGGGTCGGCGGCGCCACACGGGGAGGACGGGAGGCAGAGAACCCGGACAGGGGAAGAAGGGGAAGACGGAGGTGTAGAAGCTGGTGGAGACCTCGCTCCTTCCCCCCTGGATCCCTCCCACGGCCAGGACGAGCACCCGCACCACGATCTCAAGATGGAAAATACCGTCCACATCGCTGCTTCTTCCTCTAGTGGACAGCCCACCTTCTTCAATGTCCCCTCTACCGCGCCCTCGTCCTCGGTCGGCCCGTCCGCCCCACCTCCTATGATCGACATGACTCACACCGCCGGGGGCCCGGCGTTTCCGGCTCCAGCGCCCGCGCCGGGACAACGGCAGCGGAAAGCCAACGGTCCTCGGGGCGCACCTGGTGCCGCCAATGCCCTCAAAGGTCTGAAAATGGGGTTTTGCACAGCGGACGGATGCAAGAAAGTGGCCATCTACGGGAAGGAAGGCGCCCGCGCCGAGTTTTGCAGCAAACATCGGAACGAGATGGAGGGCATGGTGGACCTGATCAATAGGAAGTGTGAGGCGGGCGCAGGCTGCCAGAAGAGACCGCACTATGGGTTCCGGGGACAGCGAGCCCTCTACTGCAGCGAGCACCGGCAGCCGAAAATGATCAACGTGACCGGGAGCCTCTGCGACTTTGGCGATTGTGTGAAGCGGGCTTCGTACGGATGGAAGGACCCTGCGGACCCGGGCAAGAAACGCCGGACCCGCTGCGCCGCCCACAAGGAGGCGGGGATGGTGGACGTGGCGCATCGCCTCTGCGAGGAGCCGGGCTGTCAGAAATCGCCCTACTACGGCTACCCGGACACGAAGCGGGCGCTCGTCTGCGCCGAGCACCAGCGGCCCATGATGGTGAGCATGTCGCGCCGGTGCCACGTGGAAACCTGCACCAAGCTCCCGTACTACGGCTACGAAGGCCAGAAGGCGGCTTCGTGCGCCGCCCACAAGAAGGACGGGATGCTGGACGTGGTGAGTAAGAAGTGCGCGGACCCGTCCTGCCGGACCCAGCCTTCCTACGCCTTCCTCGGGGAAGCCCCCCGGCATTGCGCCAAGCACCGCCTGGAGGGGGAAGTGAACGTGGTGTCCCGTCGGTGCGACGTGGAGGGATGTGGGAAGGTGCCCACCTATGGCGACCCGGGACTGCGCAAGCCGGTCCGGTGCCGGAACCACCGGGAGGAGCGCCACGTGAACGTGGCCCACAGACTCTGCGACTTTCCCGACGGCTGCTTGACGCAACCGTCCTTTGGGTTGGATGACGGAAAGGGCGCCACCCGGTGCACGAAGCACAAGGAGGAAGGGATGCGAGACATGAAGAGTCGTCGGTGCGAGGTGGATGGCTGTGTCAAGAAGCCCCTGTACACCCACGGGGGGGAAGGAAGCGATGGTGGCCGCGGGGAAGGGAAAGCCGTGCGGTGCGCGGAGCACAAGGAGGAGGGCATGGTCCCGGCCACCTCTCGGCAACGGAAGGAGCGGGAGGGGAAGAAGGAGGTGGCGGGAAGCGTGGAGAGCACGGGCGGGTCCTTGGCGCCCAAGATGATAAGCCTGGGTGCGACGGAGGCCCCGGGCGTGTCGGTGGCGGCCTTGAACCATGCCAGCGGCGGGAGCAAGCCCGGCGGGGAGGGAGGGGAGGGGGAAGGCGCGAGCACGGCGAACTCCATCCCCCCCTTGCCCTTGGTGGTGGACGGGACCCCGAACAGTGGGCCGGGGATGCCCTCGGCGTTGTTGCCTATGTCCGCGTTGGAGGAGGCGGCTCTGGCCCTGGGTGAGGAGGGTGGAGTTGGGGAGAGAGGAGGTGCAGGGGTACGAAAGCGTCCTAGAGGGGGGAAGACGAAGGTAGGGAGAGGCGGAGGAGGGAAACGGCGGGTACGGGAGAAAGGGCAAATGGAACAGCACGAGGAAGAGGATGAAGAGCATGAGGAGGAGGAGGAGGGAGGGAGGCAGGAAGGGGCTGTAGGGGGGGAGGAGGCCGCAGGCATGGAGGGAGAGAGCGGTATCAAACCACTAGCTGCGACCGGGCCCGTCGAGCCTCAGGATGAGGAGGCTGCGGCCCTGTCATTACAAGCGATAGGAGTGGTACCCACGGCTATGAGGCAATGGTTGTAAAGAAAGATGTCGAGGATGCTTGTGAAGCGTGTGCTGTGACGCATTTCGGAAAAGAAAAAGAAAACACATCGAGGCAATGCCATGTCAAAATCATGCTTGTCTGCCTGGCTGACAAAATCTTGGCACTCGTTGAAAAGAAAGGGAAATCGCAAAAACGAGACTGTACTTCGTCCGCACACATGATCTCTCATGGCCAAGCCTGTGTGTATCCCGTTGCCACTAGAACAGCCTACACCAGATATGGTCCTTACGTACACCTTGAATCGAGAATAAATTAATGAAATTGTTGAAATGACTTAAATCACACATACAAACCCCTACAGCATTGCGGTTGCGGGGTGATGGATCCGGGCCTCACGAAGACTGATCAAGAACGACGAGCGTCATCTTTTTAAAAGTATGCTTGCAACCCTGAACAAATAAAGGATGCTATAATGTGACGATGACAAGCTCATGGCTGACGCCCCCCCATGAAAGACAAAGCTCGTGAGTTGTCGATCAGATACGCGGGGTTTGAAGCATATTAGAATACCCGGCAACCTTCACACCCGGCTCCATCTGCGCCCAAGCCCTGCCTCTCTACTAGCACGACAGCACATCCCCATCAAGCTTCATTTCTCTCTGACGCGTATAATCGTGCTCGGGGCCAATGGCGGTCCTATCGAAGCTCCACTGGAGCCCTTGCACGTCTAAAACGAGGGGAGAGGTGTCACTGCTTGTGCGAAGCAACCCGCGCCGAGAATTTCATGGCTGGACTCCATCATTCCTAATAAATCCCATACCACGAATGCTTGCGTGGACATTGAAATATGTACACAGGCTTGAAAGTCATGGCAACAACCTTGTCCGCCAAGCGTTTGCGGAAGGAGCTCATTGCTTTGCAGCGGGACCCCGTCGAAAATATCACGGCACGTCCTCTGGAAAGGTAGGATGGCACACAGGATCCTCATACATGTTGAAGGCAATTAAAACATTGAGGTGAAGAGCGTGTCAATGCAGCGGAAGACATTTAGATTTACAATGTATCTCATCACCTGGCCTCGAAGGTCTACCGCCTCTAATGTCGACGTATTGAACCTTTGTTTTACACCAAACCACGCCCCCCCACCCCCCCAGTAACATCCTCGTATGGCACTACGTGTTAAAAGGCGCTAAGGGAAGCCCGTACGAAGGCGGCTACTACCATGGCAAACTTAAGTTTCCTCCTGAATACCCACTAAAGCCGCCATCCATCATGATGCTGACTCCCTCTGGGCGCTTCAAGCCTAACACACGTTTATGTCTGTCCATGTGAGTGGCACGCCGCTTTGCTGCTTCCTGCTGTCGCAATCCTCCCACCGGTCATTTTCCTTGTCCACAAGTTTGCAACACCTCATAAGCCATGCTTTCTTCACATCCCTTGCCTCCCGCCTGGTCGTTGTGCACTGAATTGTCTCCTGCCCTGCCTTCCTCCCTCCCTCCCTCCCTCCCTCCCT
>NW_005803550.1:0-807 GCF_000240725.1 Microchloropsis gaditana
GGGAGGGGGAGCAAAGTGGGCCGAGGCCGGTGGCGTCGGGCAGGCCCCGGCTCCATGGGGAGAGGCATGGATGGAGAGGGAGGCATTGTCGGTGAGCAAGTGCGCCTCCCCCGTTTCCATTTTCTTGCACAGACCCATGTCTGAGAGCTTGAGGTGTCCTTCCCAGTCCAAGAGGATGTTGTCAGGCTTGAGGTCGCGGTGGATGTAGCCCAGCGCGTGCACGGAGGCGACTGCCATGATCATCTCGGCCATGTACTGGCGGGTGGCCGCCTCGGGGAAGGTGTCTTCTCGGATCAGGAGGGTCATCAAATCTCCCCCGGGGAGGAATTCCATCACCATGTGGAGCATCTGCGAGAGAAAAGGAAAGAAAGCGGTCACACCAAGGCATTCTCAGCGAAACCCGAAATACGACTACCGATTGCTGACACGTTTCGAGAAGGACAGCATCGCCCTCCCCCCTTGCGTTACCAACCCCCCTTTTTTCCCTCCCTCCCCGCTCACGTGGTCATCCTGGAAGGAATAATGCAAGGTGACAATCCATGGATTGTCCGCCACCGCCAACACGTCGCGCTCGGCCCGGACGTGGCCCACCTGGTTTTTCCTGACCATGGCCTCCTTAATCATGGATTTCATGGCGTAGATTTCTCCGTCCGCCCTTTTTCGGACAAGACGGACCTGCCAGAGAGGGTACCGGGAAGTGCGGGGGAGGTGAGGGTTGATGGAAAGGTGTTCCATACGTTCACTACTAAGAAAAATCCGGAGAAGACAGGGACCTTTCAACTTTTCTCCCTTGACTCCCCCCCCCCC
>NW_005803550.1:4018-7922 GCF_000240725.1 Microchloropsis gaditana
TTGGGCGCCTGGGGGCATGGAATAAAGACGACTCGATCCACCGTCTGGTGGACCATCAGTGCATCCAAGGCGTCCCCTTCCTCCCGCCCTGCCTCGTCCTCTCCTTCGACAAGTCGATCCTCCCCCCCTAATCCTCCCTCCCCGACACCGACGGGCAGGAATTCCCGCCACGAGAAAGACGGAGAGGAGGCATCGGGCCCTAGCGGATGGGTAGCCTCCATCAGTGCCGCCAGGGTGGCTTTACTGACGGCAATGTCCTCCTCCACGCGGCTCCGGGCCTGCTTGGTCAACGACAGGGAGTAGCCGCGGGCGAGGACCCGACCTTCCACGTCCAGGCTGTACGTGGCAATGTGAGCACGATGCTCCCCCCTTTTTGCCTGGCTCGACACCACGGAGGCTGTGCACGCGACCCCCACGAATGTCCCCTCCCGCAGCACGCGGACTTGGCCCTCCCTCCCGCCTTCCTCCCCGCTGTCTTTCCCTCCCTCCGCCCCTCCCACCGCGAGTGCGACCGCCCGGTGGTACGCGGCTCGTGCCAGTTCAGACGCCGTCGATGCCGAGCAGTAGGAGCCGTCGGAGGGAGGAAGCGAGGGCTCGCGCCTTCCATGCGCCAAGTACACGGCAATCGCCCCCTTCGCATAGGGAGACGCTAGCTCCAGAAGCACATTGCTCGCGCCCGCCGTGCCCAGCATCCATTGACCAAGGGCCCCACCGGCACCTGTGGTGCACACGCATATCTGTAGGCGGGAGGGCGGGGTTGGAGGACGGGAGGGTTGGCTCGCAGGTGGGGCTGTGTACAGGGTGCGGAGAGCGGCCTGGACGTCGGGGGGGATGGCGCAAATCATCGTGGAGACGGGGCCCGAGGGCGAAGCGGAAGAAAGCGCACGCACGGACGTTCGACCCTTGACGTGAAAAAGGCGCGAAGGACCCCCGGGCACACCGTTGAAAGAGGTGAAGGAGGCTTCCTGCGCTTTACGCCCCCCCCCAAAAGAGAAGGGCGCGGTCGAGGTGATGGAGCGGGGAAGCGCGGGCGAAATCCAACCTAAACCAGACGCGTGGAGGGCTGCGCTTGCTTTACTCCAACCAAAAAACGGCCGACACGGAGAAGGTAAAGCGCCTCCGAGGGCGCCACGGAGGGGGTCGGAACGTGCGAGACTCCCAGGACAGCCCAAGGAAGGGGTGAAGGAGGAGGCAGGGATGGGCCCGTGCGCGCTGCCTAGAGACCAAGTTATGCAACGAAGGACGACAAGCAGGAAAGAAGGACGCTGATTGATGCCGAGACCGCGTCTTTGAGAGGGACATATACAGAAAAGGGGAGAAACGTGACCAGGAAGAACACGAAGTGAGGAAGGAAAAGGCGAAATGGGATGAACTAAACCGCAGAGTTGCCGCCGTACATAATTTTTTGAAATATGCACATACCGAGTACTCTTTATCATCCCCCGCGTATAAGGGATCCTCTACTCCCCAGCAAGCGGCCCGTTTGTTCCCTCTTCACACGTCACCAAGGCAGCGTTTTGGGAAGTACTAAAAGCTGGGCTCGGGCAAACCTGTCCCCCCCCCAAAAAAAAGGAGAGCATGAGGTTCTGCTTCCGTTTTAACCAACCTTATCATTCCATGCGTTACCTCTCGTAAAATGCTTTCTTTAAAACCTTCCCACGTCAACTACCTCCGGTTCTAGCGACAGCGACTCGGAGGGGCGTGGATACCATGACTAATCGCAAGCACAATGTTGTGGACAAGGCCAGCGTTGGCCCACAACAGCGACAGTGGCCCACCATTGTAGGCATATGTGGAATGTTTTGTGGTGGTTGCAACGCACGTGTATGCCTTCGGCAAGTTGTTCACCTGCGGGAGAGATAAGCTCTCTTTCAGCAAGCCACGCCCTTCCTCTCTCTCTCAGTTACCTGACCCGTGCTGCTTTGTCTCCCTCTCTCTGCCCAATCCTGCCCTCACGCCACTCAACCAACATCGTTGCGAACAGGTACACGGCTGGGCGGCTATCATGGCCAATGCATCCATGCGAGCCGCTGCAGCGCAGTATATCAACCCGGCGCCGCAGCTTTCTCACAAGACGATAGTCGTTCGGCTCTATCGCAAGAGCCTGAAGACTTTAAATTCTTGGTAGGTGCTTCTAGGCATGGCTTCATGCCCAACCCCATCCTCTCACATGTGCTCTGCGCATTTGTGTGGTCGTTGTTTTGTGCATGCGAAGTTATGTCTTGAATGTTCCCTGTGCGAACCGCCAGGCGCGGCAAGGAAACCTGGAGCGTGACGGCCACCTTTGCCTCCCTCCCGCATTACTTTCTTACATGGGTTGCCTTTCCAACCTCTCAAACGATTTCCATGCCCTCGATATTTTCTTATCGTACCCTCATAGCCTATCTCCGCTAGATACACGCTAAAAGCGTTGTCTGTTCCTCCTTTCCCCGCTACCTGTTCAATGTTTGCCCCTTTTCTTTCCTTCCCCTCCCCATCTCTTGACCTCTTCTGTCATGCCACGTATTCGTCTTCCTCCCTTCCTAATCCTGTCTGCAATTCCTTTCCCCCGCAGGGCTATCGACCGGGAAGTTTTCCTCTCCGAGGCCGGCAAACTCCGAGCCTCCTTTTCGGCCAATGCACACTTGGCACCCGAGTCAGGGAAAGTGAAGGCGTTGGTCCGAAAGGCCCACGAAGAGCTTTTGCGTTACTCCCACCCCGACAAATACATCCTTCCCTGGATGCCAGGCGGGACTCTCTTCATGCGGAACCCCCCCTTGCCCTTCGACGTGGTGTTTGCCGGTCACGTCCCTGAGGACGTGAAGGAGGAGCCGTTGAACATCGACATGACCCCCGTCGTGAAGGGAGAGAAGGGCGACGGTCGTGTTCTGGTGGACAGCGCCAACAAGGCGTATTTCTGAAAGGGAGGCGAGGGGGGAGGAAAGGGACATGTGTATCTAGGTAGGGCGGGGGAGCATGATTTGAGTATCTGCAAAGGAGCGAGAATGGAAAAGGCATGGAGGCCAGCGATGCCATTCCAAGGGAAAGAAACACCCATCAAATGGCAGAAAAGGAGGCACGCTCGCTGGCACTTTTCAGGGGTCTTGAAAATAGTCTTTCTGGCAACGCCGACGGGGAAGGGAGTGGCGGTAGAGCCAAGAAAAGTGGGAAGAGGAGCATGTGTACAAGCGCACATGAGCCTTGTCGCCCAGCGTGTTGGTCTCGCCTTCGTTTTTTTCTGTTTTTTAGCGGGGCTCTTTGATGAAGGAGGAGGAAGCAAGACGCCTCCCCCCCTCCCGACCGCAACCTAAGCTTATCGTGTCCTACTCATTGATTCATTAACGCTAATTCACTGTTTTGATGCCATAGACCTCGCATTCCTATTTATGTTCATGCAACGTGCTGTCCATTTCATTGATTTTTGGAAACAATGATTGGCGTCGTCCCACCCTTCTCGGGTCCACGCCCGCGGGACTCCGGGGTCCGACCAGACAATGCTGCGCACGGGCCAAGCCAGAGGCCCTGCTCCCCAGATCCTCACCTTCCCGCTCTCTCCTCCATCCCTCGTCTGCAGCCTTGCTCCTCGCCCCCTGCCTCCCTCCCTTTTGTTGCCGTCCTACCGGGCACGTCACCCTGTGCCAAGCCTTTAAATAGCCCAGCACTGGCATCCTCCCTTCCCTTCTCTACTGCCTCGCATGTGCAATGCCCTGCTTCCTTGCTTGTCCATCTACTTGCAAAATCCACCCTCCTCCCTTTCTCCTCAAGCCTCCTCCTCTCCCATCAATTCCTCCCTCGATCCTTCCCGCAAAGGGGGTCCGAACAGCCCTACCTCCATCGCCGACCGTACCACCAGTTTGGAGCCTCGCTTGTACGTGTACCCAATGAATTCGTGGCCCTTCTCCTTGCGGCCCGCCGCCCCGCCCCC
>NW_005803550.1:7932-14230 GCF_000240725.1 Microchloropsis gaditana
GGGAGACAAGGCCAACCCCTCTCCTATCCTCCCTTTGCCCCCTAACCAGCCAGCAATCGCCATTTCTGTTGACGTTGCCAGGAGCGTGGAGAGGACAAGAAACGAGCCAAATTTTCGAGAGCCCATTTGCCGTTCAAAGTGCCGGAAAGTATAGAGCAGGAATACGCCCAGCACCGTTTGAGGGTGTTCTTGAAAGGCGATTTGACTGGTGAAAAGACGCCAGAGCTCTCCTTTGCGGAGAATGCGGGTCGTGTCCAATCTTAAAGTGTGACTAGAATGGGTGTAGGACGAGAGGAGGGAGGCTCCTACCACCAGAAGGCAGTAACCTTTCGTGACGGGAGCATTCACAAAGCCCGCAAGCGCACCCATAGCTAGACGCGAGCGAGTAAATGGATGCTAATTAAAAAGGCGTGGATCGATGGAAGGATTTGCGAATGCTACTGGGATGTACTGCTGTCACGGTTGCCTATCTACGAGCGAAGGGCAGGGCCTGGCGGCCGCACGGCATAGAGCCCCCGTTTGACAAAGAAAGACAAAAACCTGTTGCATGAGATAGGCAATTTTATACATGGACGTGAGCCGAATGTGACGAGAAAATCGAAGGCTTCGTGACATGATAACCTACGCACGATTACATACAAACGACTTCGCTGTCATGCGTCCTTGATATACGACCGCCCGCTGTGGCTTTCACAAACTCTAATTTGGAATCCATCCAAGCTGACAATGACATGTCCCCTCGACAATTCCAAACGTGACATCCTTACGATTTTCCAGTATCCTAAGCGAAGGAATAGTGTGTCGATGGCCATGGCGGCGCTCGCTCGAGTCTCCGCGACTGCGTGTGAGCGACAGGAACCTAGACCTCCTAAAGAATGGACTGCTGTAAGAGTATGACAACCAGAAGAAGCCAATCACACCACGAGCTCATGCACGACTGCTTACAGGCGTATCAGAATGATCATTCTGCCAGGATACATGCACCCGAAAATTTAAAGTTGATTCTGTCCATTTTTCTTCTACCCTCCCTCCATTGCTCTTTTCGGTCACGCAAAAATACAGAAAAGCATATGCCATTGGCAACAATAATGTTGCCCGCAGGCCTTGCATCCCTGCTCCTCATGTCAATGGTCTGCCTGTGTCGCCTTCCTTATTCATTCGCGGTGGAACCTTATTCTGAAGACCTGGCTCGCCAAGCTGCTGTTTTCTCTTCCATCGCCTATGGAGATCCGTTTCTTGTCAGCCAAAACAAATTTTACAACAGCTCCTGCCAGCTTCCTGGCTTCACCGTTCTACATACATATCAATCCCAGCCGTTGGATCATGATGCCTTTGGTTACATCGGTGTGGACAAAGAGGAGAAGCTGGTGGTAGTCGCTTTCAAGGGGAGCAATGACACGGAGGACTATATCACGGATCTAATCGGATCGCTGCACTATCACTTCTCATGCGTTATCGAAGGCGTAGATTTAGGACACACGCACCACGGATTTTGTGCGTTTTATACTTCATTGGTGACGTTGGGGTTGGCGGAGGAGGTCGCCGCCTTGGCGGCGCGAATGGGAGAGGAGTACACTGTGCTCGTGACTGGCCACTCTTTGGGTAAGAAAGAGTAGTAGGGAACGGATGAGGACAATAGAGAGACAAATAAAACGAAGGACAACAGCGAGATGTGCGTGGGGACGAGAGAGATGCCAAATCAAGCCGTCCTACGGCCTCCCTGCCCCCTCATGCCCATCGCTTCCCCCCCGTCTCCCTCGGCCGCGTGCTCCCTTATATCCCTTTTCAGGTGGCGGGGTGGCATCCCTCTGCGCCGTGGACCTGGGCAAGCGCCTGAACGTATCCTCCCTGCTTTATACCTTCGGGGAACCCCGTGCCGGGGACGTTGGGTTCGCAACGGCTGTCGCGGAATATACCCGGGGTAGCTACCGCCTGGTCCACGCCTCGGACTGCGTCCCACATTTGCCGCCTTGTTGTGGTGGAGTGGATGGGGGTAATCATGCGGGGGAGGGAGGAATGGAAAGAAAATGAGGGAGGAAGGGAGGAGGGAGGAAGGGAGGGCGGGCCCGGGATGCCCAATTTTCCGTTCGAAGGAGTAGAGGCCGTGGGGGAGACTGACAAGGCGTCCCCTTGTTCGCTTTCCTCACACGGATGACACAGGGCATTGCGCGGAGGTGGCGGACTGCCCTTTCCACCATGGGCAAGAAATTTGGTACGACGACGACATGAGCGTGGGGGCACAATACGTGGCATGTCCCGGGGATGAGGTAGGAGAGCGGGGCAAGGGGAAAGGGGGGGCGAGCATCCATGGAATTGGCAAGGTCTTGTTGCTGTTGCTGATCGAACAGATCGTTATTTGGAAAGGGGGATGGCAAAACGGTGGTTTCTTCGCTGATTGTCTCCTATTTTTTTTCAGGATGAGGATGTGTGTAGCAACGGCTCGATAAGCAGCGTGGAGGACCACCATTACTACTTCGGGGAGAGGCTCGGAACCTGGTGCTGCTTTCCACCGCCTCCGTCCGAGAGGTCTTCTGAGATGGAGAGAAAGCATACAATGATTGAGCAGAGAATCAAGACCTTGGAGAGTCATGGTCGAATGTCGAGGAGCGAGGCGGAGAGAACGGGAGTTACAGCTGTGGTATGATAAATCATATGGTTAAGATGTGTACGAAGGAACTGTGGAAAGAAGAGGGAGCTCATCGTTTTCTAAAGGAAAAAGAAAAGCCAAGCCGTGTTCGCTACTCTTCTCAGAATCTTGCGACACTTGTTTTGATACTCGTCCTCCCAGAGATTCGTCTACGTGTACAGTTATTTGATTCCTTACGGACAAAATGGTATGAAAAATCGCCTCTTACTTACGTTGGGCGCTCATGATAATTGCACAGGCAACGATGCTTTAATCATATCATGATAATAAAATCTGTCCCACACGGTCCGAGCGAGGACAAGCAACGGTACTTTCTTTGGCATAAATTTAGAACGTGGTGCCGCTTAAGAGCTAAAAGTTTTCAAACCGGGCTAGACTGCCCCGACTCTGTGGAAAGATCCTGGAAAGCGGCACCACACATTCGACGGAATACGATGATAATAACCGCGTTCAAGGATTTGTTACCAGCCCCATCGATTGTCACAAATTTTTTGTAGACGGGAAATCAGCATAACGTACCAGTGTTCTATAAATTTGATGGGTAGTTCGGAGTAGTTTGTGGAATATTTTGACGTTTTACGTAGTTTTAAGAGCCTTGCAAGGCGCCTACCTACGAGAGGAGAAGGCAGATTCCTACGCGCGAGAAAGCCACGAGAAAGAGGGGATGTTTAGTCACGTGTTATGTTTTCATGTGATATTCGAGGCCTTGTGAGTTTTGTCAGATTAAAAGATCGGATGGACACGGGTAAGACGATTCAGGTAATCTTCAATCCGTCAACAATTTTGTCTGTGATTAAAATACACGCATACTTCTTTATTTGGTCAGACTGTGAACGAAAAAGATGACCCGACAAAATTGGTCCTCGACGATCGGCTCATCATCAGAATACCGTTTTCAAGTTTGTAGACACATATGCAATGATGTTAGCGACCTAAATCCAACCTCTCGGCCCATCATACTCTGAGGGAGCCGTGCGGAACGCTGCGCTGACTCCGATATAACTTTTAGGTAAGAGCCTTGTGCTGTGATTACCTTTTTATTAGAAAAAATGTAATCCGGCGCTTGCCATTTCCGTGGTGATGCTAATATAGAAACCAAACAATAAAGTGGTGAGGGGTGAGCGAAGGGTCAAATGGAGGTCGGGTTCGGAAAATTCAAATCAAATTTAAAATTTGAAAAAGATAGGACATGTGGTTCGGGTCTATGTCGACAAAGTCCATCTCATCCGTCTTTTAGCCTGCTTTCTTCTTCTCGATGGTCGATTTTCCGTTCTTTGCACAGATTCTTATTTGGTCAATTTTTCATCACTCATGGCATCACTCTTCTGTGACACGCGTGAGCCAGCTTTCGTTCGGATAAATCATTTGTACTCTCCCGCGAAATACGGACCTGAAGGCGTCCAAAGAAGGCTGACGTACGAGCAACCGTCAACAAACACCGTGTCAATCGTAATAAGAATCCCATTAGCACACTATCCATCTTTTATTATAAAATACACCGGTGACACGTCAATTTTCGTTCTTTCCTGCATGTGCCTACAGCGGGAACTTTCATAAATAGAGCTTTTAGAGACGACAGGAATTCACAGCAGAGGAGGCTGAGAGCACAGAATGCTGACACAGCTATTCTTTGGAAAAACTCCACATCGACTTTTGGATGGAATTCAGGCACAAGACGATTATGGCAGTGGCAGGGCCAACATTCAATCAAAAACGGCAGGAGACCTGGAGGGTGGGAAGGAGACAAAACGTTCAATCGAGCCCAAAGGCCATACAGAGGTGTTGGCGGAGTACAAGCCCCAGATGGAACAAATGAATGAAGGTAGCGTAGACGAGAGGAATCCACGCATGACCCCGTTGCCCATATCCGAGGGCACTGCGGACGAAGACAACCGCGAACCCCAGGGTCCAACGGACTTGACCGGCGGGACCTTTTCAGGGCCTAATTACCGTGATAGGATGGATCATTTTTACCCACGGCCCCTGCCGGATTCTGGGAAGGCCGATTATGTGGAGAAGCAAGCCCACGAACACCATCTACATCCTCCGCCTTGCCCGACTTGGTGGTCATCGACGCCTGGACTTTCAAAGCCTGAGATGAGTGATCAAGAAAGAGTACAGCAGCTTCGCACCCCACCTTGGGAAGAGAAATGTGACGGAGAATGGGGTTATGAGGGTTTTGCACAAAAGGCAGGGCGACCATCCGGTCCCGGGCAGGGACAAGAGGGGTCGCATCAAGACAGAGGGGAGGACGATTTCTTGAAAAGATGTCACGCCTTCAGCGAGTCCGTCGCCTACGTCCATGCTTTCGGGAATACACATCCCACTGCAGCCTTTACATTAGGAGTGAACAATATGAGCGACTGGACCTCTGAGGAACGGCGGTATTTGGGGGGCTCCCGGGCCGTGCCTGTGGACACGGAAAAGATGTTGGACTTGGACAATATAACACTAGTCGAGGCTTTGGTATCAGGGACCATCAGCTATGATGATGCCTTCAATGTTTCTGCCTTATCCGAAATTTCTACAGACGATGTAGAACGCAAGCATCGACGTGTAGTGCACCACCGGCGGCTTCCCTTCTCCTCCTTTGCTTCTAACCTGTCCGACGTGGCCCTTCCTGCTTCTTTGGACTACCGCTATAGCGACGCGAATCCCTACGGCGTGGTGGCAGTCACATCGGTCAAATATCAGGGCACCTGCGGGAGGTACGTAGACATAAAGGTTAATTCTCCCTCTCCCGTCTCACAATATCCTCCTTTTCAACCTTGTCTTCTCCCTCAGACCTCTCTCTGCTCCAACATGCACCCACGCAGTCGCCTTCCCCGCGTTCATTTCCCCACAGTTGTTGGGCATATGCCACCAGTGCCCTTGTCGAGGGTCAAATTGCTCTGCAGCATGCCGAAGATTTCGGGGACGGTAATCATGATTTCACCACCACGGACGGCAGCACTCGCCACGGCCCCGGCGCTTTGTTCACAAAAAGTCTCTCTTCCCAGCAACTCGTTGACTGCGCCGACCAGAACACGGGGTGTGAAGGCGGGACCGTAAGCGACGCCTTCTCGTACATACATGACCATGGCCTCCGAACCTTCTCCTCCTATCCGTCCACCCAAATGCAAGGTGTGTTGGGTAGGGAGGCGAGGTGTCTGCTGCATACTTTCTCAAAAGTCAGCTTCCTTCACCCCCTTCGACCCTTCCTATCTTTGGCACAGGCGCATGTTTGGGTGATACACCTGCCTTTGCATTTGCCTATGGCCCTACATTCATCCCTCCCTGTGCTTCTGACAAGCTTCTTCAAAAGGCACTCTATTTCTTCGGACCCCTGGCCGTCCATGTCAAATCCAACTGTCCCGCCTTCCTCGCCTACGCCTCGGGGATCTTCACCCCTGACCAAGACTGTCTGTTTCCAGGCTCAGGAGGAGGAGGGGAGGAGAGGGGAGCAGGTGTGACGGACTGGGGAGGCCAGGGGCCCGACTTGGACACATGCACGCGGGAGGTGGACCATGCCATGCTCTTGGTGGGCTACGGAGAAGAGGAGCCGGAGGAAGGTGGGCGGGAGTTTTGGGTGTTAAAAAACACGTGGGGTACCACGTGGGGCGAAGCAGGATACATGAGGATGTTGAGACGAGGGGGGGGGGAAGGCCAGGG
>NW_005803550.1:14240-14553 GCF_000240725.1 Microchloropsis gaditana
AAGGAGCCTCGCTCAAAGAATAATTGCGAGGGATGAGGATGGGAAGGACGGCGGGAGGGAGGGACAGGAAGGCGACCGGGACACACGAGGATTAGGGTTATAAAGAGGGCGCCGGAAAAGCGCGAGGGGGCAGAAAGCTTCGACATTTTGAATAAGGAGGGGGCCAGCCTCATGTACATGGAAAAGTCTCGAGTTGAAGAACCTCCGAGCATGTCCTGCTCTGTGACAAGTCAGACATAAAGCCACAACAAAGCACTCGGTAACCACCCGTTGAACAGAGCCGCCGCATAATTTACAGCTTTCCTTGTTTATT
>NW_005803550.1:14563-18020 GCF_000240725.1 Microchloropsis gaditana
CCATGCCCTCCCTCTTTCCCTCGCTCCCTACCCCCGCCACCTGCATCACGCTCTTGACCGTGTCAAACGGCAAAGCCACCGTCCAGAAGGCCACTCCTGCCCCCGATCCCGCCAAAAGGAGCCCCCCCACCCCGAGCTTCTCCTCTCCCGCCTCCCTTTTCCCTCCCCTCAGGCCCTTGGTCGATTTCTTCCACGCCAGCAACCCGTCCTTCCCCGCCGCGAACGCCAAAAACCAGGCCCCCACGCCGGGCCCATCCCTGCAGAGGGTGGGGAGCAAGCCGTTCCACAGCCCCCGGAACCCCCCTCCTCTCCATGCCTGCCCCACGCAGTCCCGGGGGCCTGAATACACCCCGTGGGACACAACCAGTCGGTTGCGAACCAGTTCCACCGGAGTCACGACCAGGGCGTTCACTCCCCCCGAAAGGGCGCCGCACAGAAAGATCTCCGGGTAGCTTAGGCATGGCGGCGAGAGGTTGGAGGAGGGAGGGCGGGGGCGTTTCTTAGTGCGGGCAAGGAGAAGCTGTTGAGCCGTGGAGTTGGTTCCGAAAATGATGCTGCCAGGGGGGAAGATGGGAAGTACAGGGAAAATAGGATGGTGCGAGAGAGGAGTGAGTCCTTCTTGGATTTTTTTCTCTTGGTCACATCGTGGCACCGTGCGAGAGTCTCAATCTCTCCGTGAGTTGGTTTTTCTCGAGATAGGTTTGGAGCGGAGATGTGTGGTACAAAAAGGTCGAACGAGTGGACGATCTCAGCATGTGCCTCGTGGGAAAAGAAAGAATGAAAAAGGCTGGTGGCTTAAGCACATATTGGGGGACACAACCACGGGTCCATGGAGAGATTCATATAGACATACGCGATCGCTCAAAGAGGGCGGGGAGGTTACACCCTGTCTCGGAATAAGTATCGTATCTACTCACGCTTTGTAGACAGCCTGTGCTGCCAGCGGGGCACTCAAACCTTTATAGAAGCCCTGCATTCCTTCTGCCCGCCAAATACGGCGGAGGCATTCGCGGGCCGTGAGAGTCTCTTGCGTGGTCTGCAGCTCTGTCCTCAGGACATCGATGGGATGGCAAACTAGCGTTGAAACAAATGCAGCAATCGAGCCCGCAAGCACCTGCTTCCGGGCATTGATGGTACGGGATTCTCTCTCGACATGGTGTGGAGAAAGTTGACCGAGCTCAGGAGGAGATCTTTTCGTGACTGTCGACTTCGTAAGAGGAGCGGGAGACGAGGGCGCTAATCGATAATTGTCCATCGAGTTGCGGCACACAGCACGCCGACAAGAAACAACGAATTAACTGTGAAGGGTGACGATGGCTTTCTTTCCTTCTCATCTAGGCTCCCTGGATGGGGTGCGCATCATGCAAGGAAGGTGAGTTGTATTTTTGGGTCGTGCGTGAGAACGGACGGTAGAGGAGATTGAAGCTGACTGGCGATACGAGCAGCATCGCTGTCCCCCCTGAAAAACAACAAAAGAGTGCACAAGCCCCCAAATACAACGTCAAATACTGAGTTTGAGACATCATCTACTACGTAGAGGGAGATCTGATGAATGAGAAACATTACAGAGATGAGGCAGGGATGAAAAAGATGTACGTGTCGACAATTCGGTCGTCATCGATCTTCCACGTCGCCTTGACCACGTCAAGCAAAGTGAATTTTGACCCATACCGTTCATTGACTGACAGCGCATTGACACTACAGGTATTGTTTCGAAAATTGCCGCTGATGGTGGCTACTGCAGCAGCCTCATATATGGGAGGCAACAGAAGCAGCCACCGTCTACTGCTATTATTCCCACCGTGTTCTCAAGCAGGGAATCAGCTGATACGGTTGCGCTGGCTTAGATTTGTCGTATTGTTGTCGTTCATCGCTTCTCAATGTCCTTCTTGGGCATGTCATGCGGTATCTAGCGGGACACCAGCAATGACACAGCGTCCCTTGGCGTTCGGTGTACCCTCCCGCCACCCCTCATCCTCATTCCCGTCGGGCTCGGTAAACCCACAGCGTCGTCTTCTGCGGTTTGCAACCAAGCTAGAGGACGGTTCGAAAGAGAAGATAGACCTCTTGCCAGATAGGCCACGGATCATCGTTGTGGGCGGCGGTCCTGCAGGATTCATGGCTGCCATCGAGGCCGGGGAGTGCCTAATGCGACATCAACACCCACGGCCGCAAACTCCTCAAACCCCCTCTCCCACATGCCAAGTCCTCCTTTTGGAAGGCTCTCATCAACTCCTCCACAAGGTGCGGATCAGTGGGGGCGGTCGCTGCAACGTCATGCACGACGCGTCAAAAGCCGTTGTCGAACTGGTGGCAGCCTACCCCCGGGGGGAACGCGAGCTTCTGGGCCCCTTGACCTCTGTGTTCGGGCCTGCCCAGGCATTGACCTGGTTCGAATCACGGGGCGTGAGGTTGAAAACGGAGGCGGACGGCCGCATGTTCCCCACGACGGATTCCTCCGAGGCGATCGTCGCCTGCCTGAGAGACGGGGCCAGAGAAGCCGGGGTGGAGGTGAGGGTCGATTGGAAAGTCGTGGATATCCAGGTCCAGCCTGTCGAGGGGACTCGGGCAGTGGGAGACAGGGACGAGATCCAGAGCAATGGCAAGGGGGGGCGTAGCGTGCTGGTGGTGACTGCGGTGGGGACTCGCGGGCCCACGCGGACATTGACCTGCGAGGCCTTGGTCCTCGCCACGGGCTCGAGCAGGCACGGCCACGCCCTCGCTCGCCGCATGGGCCACAGCATCGTGGACCCCATCCCTTCCTTGTTCACGCTGGAGCTGGCGGACCGACGGACGCGAACCCCGTCGCCGCTCCAGGGCCTGGAAGGGATCAGTCTCCCCTGTGTGGAAGTTACCTTAACTGGGGGGGCACCCGGGCAGGGGGCCAACGATGAAGACCCGAAAGCCAAGGGCCGGCAGTGGAAAGCGTGGTTGAAGCAAGCGGGTATCAGGGGGATGGGGAAGGGAGCTGTCATGGAGAGCAGCAGCAGCAATGTCCTATCATCCACTCCAACCACCCTCAGCCCTCTCGCCCAACGCGGGCCGCTGGTCATCACGCACACCGGGCTTTCTGGTCCTGCCATCCTCCGCCTCTCCGCCTTCGCTGCCCGTCTCCTTGCTCTCCTCGACTACCAGGCCTCCTTTCGCATCGACTGGCTCCCCGAATTCGCATACCCGGACGTTGTCCAACGCCTGCAGCGGGCGCAGACGGCGAATGCTCGGAAGCACGTGGGCACCTATTGTCCTCTACTGACGACAACGGCAGCGGGTGAGACGATTCGAGAGCCGCGCTTGCCACGTCGGCTCTGGGCTCGGCTCGTGGCGGATGCGCTGGAGGTGGGGAAGGAGGGATGGAGGGAGGGAGGGAAGGAGGGAGGGAAAGAAGGGGGGCCAACATGGGGCTCTTTGTCGCCCAAGTCGCTGGGGGCCTTGGCGGACACGTTGAAAGGAAGCGTAT
>NW_005803550.1:18983-22848 GCF_000240725.1 Microchloropsis gaditana
CGCCGTTTAAATGCCGAGAGCTCGCTTGGCCACAGGGTCCACCAGCCCTCCTGCTCCCCCTCCTCCTCCTCCTCCCCGTCCTCCTCCCCCATCCACTCCACGTTCCACTCTTCCTCCTCCTCTGTCACTTCTTCCCACCCTTCCTCCCTCCCTCCCTCCTCCCACCGCTGAGGGACGGCCGTTGGGCTATATTGCAACCGTTGCGAGTAACGGACCGCCGCCAGGGCCTGCCCCATCGCATCCGCAAAACGGATGCCCTTTTTGCCGTTGCTGGACGGGGAGCATGAGAGGCCGGGGGAGGGAGGGAGGAAGGCGCTTTGCTTCCGTAGGATGGAGGAGGAGGAGGAGGAGGAGGAGAGGGAGGAGGAGGGCGTGCTCCGAGCCATGCTCTCGGCGAGCCACAGGGGGGAGGCCTGGTCGTCCAGGTCCAAACGGGCCACGGCTTGGAGGGTTTTCCTCTCCCTGCTCGCTTTCTCTTCCCCTTCTCTCCCTTCCTTCCCTCCCTCCCGGCTGGGGGGGAGGCGACGCTGCACCTCCGTCGAGACCTGAATCGACCCCTCCTCTTCCCCCTTTTCTGCGGCCCCATCCGCCTGCCGCAACGGCCGCGGAGCGTCTCCTCGTCTTCCCTCCTCCTCCTCCTCCTCCCCTTCCCTCTGGCCGTGCTGCCTCTGCGATGGCCTTTGCCCGTACCGCGCCTCGCCTGCACCCCCTCGCCCTTCCTCCTCCTCCTTCCCCCCTTCCTCTCCCTGCTGCCGGAGAGGCGGCTGCTGGCTCCGCAGTGGACATGCGGCCCCGGTTATGGACGTCTCCATTGGATCCTGGCTCGTCGCACGGAAGCAGGCTACCTTGTCCTCTTTGCCATGCCTGTCAGAGGGAGTTTCAGGGCCGTCCCCCTGCTCGCCTGTCACTGAGAGCCTGCGCCCCACGGGCATCTCCTCATGGGACGCCACGTGCGGGCTCTTCCTGCCCCCACCTCCCTGTTTCCACGGGCTTATAACCACCTCCCGCACCACCCCCGACGCCGTGGCGGCACCGGGAACAAGGCTGGGGCTTTTCTCCGAGGCGGGGTCGAAGCCAGGACTCCTGCTGTGACTGCTCCGATGAACTCTAAAACAGAGGTGGTCGTAGGCAGGAAAGCTAGCGTCCACAACTTCTGCACACCCGTCGTTTCCGCAGCCCTTGTACGCGACAGGTGGTGGATCCAGCCCGTCTGGGATCGACAGGTCATCCAAGATCTGGGTGCAAGGAGGTGGGGGACTCGTCGCGTCAAAGCCAATGTCTGCCACGCGGCGCAGGGTAATGACAGAACAGAGAATGATCCACCTCACCCAGGAAATCAAGCACGCGTAAAAACACCCGGGCGGATCCAAGGAGTGTGGTACTCCTTGAAAATTTCCCAAAATAGATGCCATCCCGGCTCTGTGCTCCAACACCCTCATATCAAGGCTTACCGTGGCAGGGCTTGTAGTCGCGGCCCGATCTATTACCAGAGCCCCTTGCTCAAAGTTTTCAAGCTCTAGAGACTGCCTAATGCAAGATATGGACGCCATGACCTCACGGAAAGCGCCCACTCGCTTCCCTGTTTCGATGGTCGAAAACTAATGCGTATTGAAATTACACACGAAACATATACTGGGCCCGAACTATTCCGTTCCACAAAAAGTGCCTCTGCAGCATTTAGATAACAGCCCTGTCATATTTCCATGCCCGTGCGTGGTGCCACAGGTATAAATGCTTGCATTTTGCCAGTGCCCACGTGGACCAAATATTGGCTTCCCTCTTTCGAATGCCCGGCGTTCGGAGAAATAAAACCGAGGGCCCATGCGTGCGGCCTTCAGTGCAAGTGAAGCCAAGGCAGTTGAAGGGACCGAGAGCATGCACAGATAAGAGAGTGCTACGCACGGGGAGGGCATGATCAGCGTGTCGTGCTGCACGTCTCCGGGGTTTGGCGTCTACTTCGCGCAGGGTCACGTGGGAGGACGTCGAAGTCGCGCTTTAAGCGAATAAGGACGAGCATTCCGTGGGGTGGTGACTCAAGCGACGATTATGAGGTGGCAAGCCAAGGCCGGAAGCAAAGCCCAAAATTTTGGTCTCAGGTACCCGACCAGCTCCTCTTTTGACACGAGTCCACCACGCGTCCATGTGAAAAGGTCCTCAAGTGCATGCTAGTGTGTTCGACACGATCGACACCTCGGTACCCGAGGTTTCAATGCAAGGTAAAAATTGCGCGAAATATTTTTTTTTCCTTTTTCCGGCGAAAAAGAAAGTGTCGTCTTTCCCCTCACTCGTTACGACCTCATGACCGGACAAGTCTCGATCATGCAGATGGCTCCTCCCTTCCACACGGATCTTCATGCCACAAAATTGAAGTATACGAGCTGGATGTGTTACTCTCTTCATCGCTTCGGAAATCATGATATGGTGTGTGTTGATGAGCGCATTTACCGAGTATCATCAGTTAAAATCTTGAAGTCAGAAACAAGCCTTGCTGGCATCACAAATATGAGGACATGCTTACCTTACTCTTGCTATGAATGGACAGACAGGGTCAGCCCAAAGTCGAGGGCTGAATGCTTCGGGTGTTGCCTTTCATCAGTTTTATCACCCTGGTGGCTGTTGTCAAAGCAAACACGTTTCACGAAGATGTATGGTACCCCACCCACCGCGCTCTTCTGGACGACATGACCATCCCGAACATCGGCCTCAAGCCCCACCTGCGAGGTGTAAGTACTCATTCATCCTGGTGATGGCTTGTCTCAAAGCTTCCACAAAGCTTTGGGACTCCTTGTCCACCTGATATATGTGATCAATTACCGCCGCGGCCGTACGCTCCTCACGATGAGGCACTCCCCGCAACTTTTCTCACCATCCGTGCCCATCCCTTGTCACCCTCCCCTCTGTGCAGCGAAGCCTCATCAACGTCGACGACGTTCAAGGCGGGGATGGACCCTTCCCAGACCCCCCCCCTCTCCTGGGAGAACCTTCCTTGCCGGCCGTGGACGAGGAGGAGGACCTCAACGGGGTGCCCCTCGGGAACCCGCGCAGGCCCGGGAGTGGAGGGTCGCATCAGGGCTAGGTTGCAGCGGAGAGGAGCGATACGTCTGGCAGTGAGCAGGGACGGGCGACAGTGGGAGTCTGTCGTGGGGTAGGCCCGCGTCGTCTCGAATTCAGGTGTCCTATTGCTTTTTCATGTGTCTCATACCATGCAGGCGGCTCCTCGCTCGTCCTTTGCAGAGGTGGATTTTAACCACGGCCGACAGCTCGCTTACAGGCGGCCGAAACCGCTCGTTGGGTCTGGCAGTAAGGGGGAGCTCTCTCGAAGACGACCCTCCCGGAGGACTCTCGCGGACCTGAGACTTGTCGATACACGAAAATTTGACGAATACCACTGAATTACATGTAAATGGAGTGATGTGAGCTCACGTGTGTACAGCAGTGGCGAACGTATTTGTCCCCGGGACCATCCGGATTGAAGAGGGAAGCTCGCAGAAGGAAAGGTTATCAGACACGGCGTGCCAGCAGTGTTCTGGGAGTCGGCGTGTTCGATCACAAAGAATTTAGACAGGGCGGTGCATCTCTTTCGGTCACGAGCGTCAGGGTTGCATTGAGTTTTCATTTTCATAAATTTGACGTCGACCTGAGCGTCCAGACGGCCTCTGCCTGCGTATTCATCCACCTAGACCCTTTGCACAGCTCTCGCGTTGCACTATTGGTACAATACAATCGATTCACTCCCCGCGCTCGCACGAATCTCGGCCACCACAACGGCAAACTCCACAAGGTCACGCGCCTCTGCCATTGCCTCAAGCCCTTTCTACATCCTCCCCTTTCCCCCCCATCGTTACGTGTATTACAAGCAAGCGTT
>NW_005803550.1:26237-27183 GCF_000240725.1 Microchloropsis gaditana
GAGGGAGGGGAAGGCGCGCGTCGACAGGCTGGGAAAGGAGGCGGGCCGTCTAGCCTCATCCTCCCGTCTCCCGTTGTCCGTAATGCAGGGCGTGACTGAAATGGGGGTGTCCGAGGTAAAGCATGGCCGGGAGGGGGACGCAAGGGGAAAAGGAGGATGCAAGGGAGAAGGTTGGGTACTATCGTAGTCTATCAACGGCAGACGTGAGGGGAAGAAGAAGAAGAGAGAGGAAGAAGCGCGGAGAGAGGGCTACGACGAGGGAGGGAGGGAGATATGGAGGGAGGTATGAAGATAGTGAAATGGAAGGAAAAGAAGGAAAATATTCTCGGATCGTTCCGTGGAACCGGCATGGCGGGTATGATTGGCGCGCCGAGGATCTGCCTGTCGTCAATCAAATGTTTTTCTTCCTAGAAAAGGCATGTCATGCCTGTTTCCTCCAACTTGTCGCTGGAATTATATCGTTACGTGTATTACAAGCAAGCGTTGCGCGGTGACGTCATTACCTACAAATATGCAGTTCGAGAGAGAGCCATCACGCGAGACCGACCTTCTTCCCCCTCCTCCTTCCTCCTCATACCCCCTCCGCGACGCGGCCCGCAGCGGCCACGCGTGTAGAAACGTCTAGAAGCTTCTCCCACCAGCGACGTGCGTGAAAACATCTAGAAACATCGAGAAGCTTCCCTTCTCGCCTCCCCAGGCGGCGACTGCGCACCGGCCCCGTCCTGTTTTCCCCTTTACGAGACCACACAGCACTGGGCTTGGACATCCCTGGCCGCCTTTTCTCCCTCCCTCTCCCCCATCTCTCTCTTCCCCTCCCTCGCGCTTCTCCCGGCTCCCTCCCACCGACCCGCCCTCCTCCCCTTCTCCCCGTCCTCCTCCCCCTTTCCTCCCTCCCACCACGGCGCCAGTCCCACCTTACTCCCTTTGCTAGCTTTCCCTCGGACCA